>NW_008688764.1:46859-63756 GCF_000695815.1 Acanthisitta chloris | reverse complement strand
GACAGGTAGTGCTAGATGTACTATAGCTGGGTCTTACCTTTCCCACTTCATTACAGGCTTGTAGGGTTCATTGTTCTTTTCCCATAGTTTTATTTTTAGCAGGTGATAAGGGTGAGGTCTGCAAGTCTCTCTGAAGTACTCAGACGTGGCCTGTTGGAAACCCATGGGAATGAAAGGAGGATCCCAGCTCTTCCCTGCAGTGTGGTGGCAGAGACTGTCTCTTCCTACATTCTATGAGTCTATGATTCCACTCCTTGAAGGACAACTGCGTGTGTGGCATTATGACCACAGAGAGGAAAATCTTTTCTCTCCTGCTATGACTGCTGATATGGTATTGGATTGTGTGATGGGTCACACCTATTGATCACAGCAGGCTAAAAAAGAAACAACCCATAAATAACTCCTGCCATCCCCAGCTGTGCCAGAAACTCTGAGCAAAAGGCTCTCGGGAAAGCTGTTGTTGGTATTTCTCTGTCCCTCTCCTGTGGAAAATGCGGGGGACATGTTTGGGTTAAGGCAGATGACTGGGGCTCACTAAATGTTTCCGCAGGTGTTTTTTTAGCAGGACTGGGTTATCTCATTCTTTAATCTAGCCCTTCCCTGGAAGAGCATCACTAGCCACACTGGCATGGGGCATTGCTGATGGTGGTCAGCCCCGTACTGTTCCCATCCCTGCTCTCACTAACACCAAAACCAGTATGTGGGCAGATGGTTAAGACATGAAGGCAAAGGTGACTCTCCTGTTCCTTCCCCAGAGCGAGTCATTCCTTGTGCTCAATCTGTCCTTTGAATTCATGAAACTGCATGATTTTGGCAAAAAGAACTGTAATGAATGCATGCAGGAGGCTAAGTGGGATCATGATCAGGTAGTGCTTTCTTAAGAAAACTCAGCCTCAGATGGTTCTGGGGTGGAGAAGCAAAGCCTGGTCCCTGCAGACCACCAGGGACCCATCCAGCATCCAAGTCAGCTCCCACCCAGGCCAGGGCACAAGGGACAGGAAACAATCCCCTCTGGAAAGCACTTACTGATGCTTCACCAGATCCCACGTGCTCTGTGTGGCCTGACTGCAGCGAGGGACACATGAGGAGAGGAGATGGTCAGGCTCCATGCCTCTCCTCCCCCCTGACTCTTTCCTCCTCTCTTCCTCCCCCTTTTCCTTGTTTTTACACAGCTGAAAAAAATGTTCCCCACGTAATGATGATTCGGCCAATGGGGCAAGTCAGGCATGATAGATCTCATTTTCAAGCTGGGGTCAGGCAATAAATTGCCTTAATGCTGCTAGCATGAAGATTTCCACACAGAGAGGCAAGTGGAGTCTCCTCAGCATTGTCTGGCTGCTCACACCTACAGTGTCTCAGTTTTTTGGGAGCCGGGGGGGGGATCCAACCACAGCAAAAGAGGCTCTGTGAGCAGCATCATGCTCATAACTCATAGCCTGGGGCATTTCCCACTTTAGTAGAGACCATGGCAACATGTTTGCTTAATAGGTGAGTTATCTCTGCTGCCAATGTAGTACAGGGCACACTGTGTCCTGCATTTCCATGGCAAGAGGGAGAAGGCAGAAAATCACTTTGCTAGAGCAAGAGAGGTCCAAAGGGAGTGAGGAGTTGCAGGCTACCTCCAGGGAGCAAGACTGATGCTGAGAAAGCTCCAGAGGACACCCAGGCCCTGATATGAACCCAGGAAATACATTCAGCCCATTGCAGAGAGATGGAGAGTCAGCCAGGGAGGGGAAGGTTTATTTAGAGAAACAACCGTGGGCTGCCTGCCCACACCAGGCTTTTAGCTGATGATCTGCACGTGCCATAGTTGGGGGCGGCTGGGGGAAGGAGTCCACTATTATAAGCCTTACAGCATCTCTGCTGAATTCTGCTGGAGCCTGGGGAGGGCCTGATCCAGCAGGATCCCACCTCCAGTGTCACCTCATCTGACCTTGGCCAAATCAGACACAACTTCATGGCCAGTTGTCCTCTCTTCTTCCAAGGGTGTGGCCTGGGAGCACTCAGCATTGGTGGGAAACACCAGTGATTCCTGAGAAACTGGGTCCTTTGAAGGATTACCCAAGACTTATAACATGCCCAGAAATCCACATAAGCCCTGAGTATCTTCTGGGAAAAGGTGGGGGAAGGCTATGCTGAAGGGAGGGATGCTGTGGAGAGATGTGCAGATTCCTCTGCTCCTGGGCAGAGTGCAGTCTGAAACACCAGTGATCCTTGGGATTAATGGTGATCTGGGCACTGAATCCATTCCCTTTACACTTTCTTATCCCCCCAGACATGGCCAATGTCTGACAGTGATGTGAATCAGCACGAGATAATCCATCTCCTTCCTTGTCCATTTCTGCCTCTGTTAAACATCCCCTGCTCTGGGGAAGGCTCTGTCCACAGTAATTAAGGTGGATATTTCTCCTGCAGCAAAGGGCACTTCCCGGCTCATTAACACAGGGAGGACTCAGCAAGGACTCTCCATCTTCCTTGCCCTGAGGGAGGACACAGTACTGGCTGTACCAGGGGGTGCCAGGCATTTCACTGCATGGATGGGAACATGGAGCCAACATGCTCAGAGCTTTTGGAGTCCAAGTTTAGCTCTGCTCTGGAGTCAGCCACATCTGTTTGCATTGGAGCAGTGGGGAGTCATCAGAGAATCATGGATGTTTTGCGTTGGAAGGCACCTTAAAGACCATCTTGTTCCAACCCTCTGCCATGGGAAGGGACACCTTTCACCGGCCTTGGAGACAAGGTTGCTCCAATCCCTATTCAAGCTGTCCTTGGGAAGCAAGATGAGATGTGAGGACCAAGTGGCCATCAGGAATTAACATATTCCGAGCAGGGCCAGATGATGTGCTGCAGCAGGATTGTGGGCCGTGGGACCAGAAGCCCTCCTGAGCACATCAGCCTCCCCAGGACAACACAATTTTTGACACAGCTTAGAAGATGATGTCTCTCTCTTGCCCCATGCACACACCTGGCACCTGCAAAACCCATCCCAGCTTGTGCAGAAGCAGGAGGTCCTGCTGTTAGAGGGATGGGGCAGGTCCAGTGCCATGGCTTCATGGCTCTGGAAGCTGCTCCTCTTTCCACCTCTCAGCCTCACAGCTCCAGGAGCTGAAGGAAGAGTGCTGAAGGACCTGCCAGTCTCACCCCACCAGTCACTCTTGAACACATCAATAAAGCCTTAAAGATACATTCAACGTAGTATCTAGTTTGCCACAAACTTTCCTTCTCATATAAGAGTAGAGGTACTTTGCTACATGGAGTTTACCTGCAGGAGGTGACAAAAAGGAAAGAAAGCCTAATTTGCAGTGTTTTCCCTGAAAACACATGCCCTAGTGCAAAACCATGTAGGAGGCAGGGCTGGTGCTGGATGGTCTTTTCTACATTCACTCCTTGGGCTCCACAAGCACCAGGAGCACCAAACAGCAGGACTAATTGGCCAGTGCTGCTGGTCCTCCATCACAGAATCAATCACAGAATCACAGACTGGTCTGGGTTGAAAGAGACCTTAAAGACCATCTAGTTCCAACCCCCTGCAATGGGCAGGGATAATCCCTCTCCTCCTGCTTCTCTCTGCAAGGATGTTCTGTGATATGCCCTGAGTGAACCTCCCAGCAACCACCTGGGATGGAGGAGGGGAGATCAGGTTCATTAGCGCAGAGAGGAATGAGGTCAAGAGGCCTTTCATGCCTCAGCATCTTGATTGAAATGGGTTTCCCATTCTCCTCCTCCCCCCCATCCCCAAGCCCACCAGAATCTGCCTCCATCAAGGGTACTTGGCTAACAGCTTTCCTGGCCCAGTTCTGTGCACTTTACATCCTTGATGAACTCACATCTCTTTAATTAAATGTCAAGATATGCAGGGTTTTTTTGTTTGTTTTACGAGCCCTGTGCTTGGAAAGATTTATGGAGAGCTCAATTACTATGGTAAGGAGAAAAGAAGCTTCGGGTAGGGAAATTGTGGAGAAAACAGGGATCACAGCTAGGCAGGATTCCCTAAAATCATTTGTATGGTTCAATTGCAAGTATGGATATTAGGGAAAGGTTCTTATCCCAGAGGGTGGTTGGGCACTGGAACAGCTCCCCAGGGCAATGGTTACAGCCCTGAGACTAACAGAGCTCAAGAAGCATTTGGACAATGATCTCAGGCACATGATGGTTGGGGTGTCTTGTGCAGGGCCAAGAGTTAGACTCAATGATCCTTGTGGATCCCTTCCAACTCAGGACAATCTGTGATCCTATGATCTACTAAAACCAGCCACCTCCATGCTTGAGGAGCAGCTCCTTCATCTTCAAAGTAATAGCCAGTCCTGGGGCATCACCCCCAGCAGAAGCCAAGCCTGTCCTGCATCAGCACAGGCTGTCCTGAAGGATCAAACTTTTTTTCCTGCAGCAAAGGGCAGCCTGACACTACCCTCCAGAGGTCTGGATCATAGAATCACGGAATGGTTTGGGTTGGAAGGGACCATAAAGACCATCTCATTCCAATCCCCTGCCATGGGCAGACACCTTCCACTAGACCAGGTTGTTCATAGCCCTGTCCAACCTGGTCTTGGACACTTCCAGGGATGGGGAGTCCACAACTTAGATGCTATCAACCCTTGTTGCTTCTCCATACCAAATCCTCTGGAGACATATCCTTCCCTGCATGCTTCCCTGTTCAGGATGACCTGTGAAAGGCACAGTGTCCCACATGGAGAGATGCCAGATGTTCTTTCTTGCAGATGACAGAGGGCTGGATGCCGAGTGCTGGCATTCCCAAAGGAGGCATTTCGATATTTCTGTACAATTTGTCCTCCCAAGGAGACTTGGAGATGAAGCAGGAAAGGAGGCAGCAGGACGGGAAGCAGCAGACAGGACACATTCATCACCTCCATCCTCCTGTGGTCCAGTGCCAGCTGAAAATGCACACAGCTCCTGCCCCAAGCTACCACCTTGGGTCAGCTCCAGCTGCTCTTGTTCACTATTGCAGCCTCAGACCTGGCCAGGGTCAGTCTTGCACCTAGGAAAAGCCTTTTTTTAAATCTTGGTAAACTTGCAAATCTCAACATAAATCTTGCAGTGACGAGAGTGGGATTTTGGAGCTGCCCTCGTAGGATGGGATATGTTTTCACCAGCTTCTGGGAAGCCTAGCACAACTCAGCTTGGAAGTCAGTGTTCCCAAATAACTGTAATTTGCCCTGGAAAGTTTCTCAGATGGCAGTATGAGCAGGCAACTGACTCCAGCCCTAGACTTCCCTCCATCGCCATGAGCTGCAGTGGAGCTGACACGTTCAGCATGCACATAGACCAAAGTTTAGGCAGAATGATGTGGGAGACAGGAGAATGGTGGAGTGGTCAGTCCCTGCATCAAAATAAAGTAAAGGAATGGTTCCTCTATCTGGATGGAAGGCCCATGCAGAGGTAAAAGGAGACTGGGGAGAAGCACTTTGGCAAAATCCTTCAAAATTTCTGTGCTTTAAGAGAAAAATTTCAGCTTTCAGACACTGCTTGGGTAGGATGCCAGAAGGACGTGGGCAGCTGCCTGGACTCCCAACACCAGCATGTTGATCTCACACGGGTGAAAAGCCATGAGCTCTCTCAGCTCACCTTCCCCCTCCTGGCATGCTCAGCCTTGATGGCGCTGCTCCTTCTCCCCAGTGCAATCTGGGGGCCTTGGCTGTCTGGGAGGCATCACAGTATGGTTCCTCTGGTGGGATCTCATTATGTGATGAGCTGAACATCTGGATTAAAATAGATCAAATAGTCACTAAATCCTAAATAAGCCTGAGAGCTCAGCAGCAGCCATATGCTTCCTACTGACAGGCTCAAAAAATATCTCCTTGCCATTACCTCACACTGCAGCAGTGTTTTATCCTCCTCCAGCCCAGCTCGGAGAGCAAACCATCCTGCGCTACCTCTCCAGCCCTCCCTGCTCTGGCCATCCTCTGAACCAGTAGCCTGGGGCTCTTCTTAGGCAGGGATGTCTGAGGGCACACATCACCTTGGACCTGTGTCAACTGGAAAATGTTGTGCCCCACTGTGCAAAAGATTTGGTGATGGGAATTAAAGGAATACCAGTAATAATAGTCAAAGTGAGCTGAAAAAGAAAGAAACGCAGCGTTTTGTTGTTTAGCATTCAAAGGATGCTAAATGCTCTTTAATTAATAGGATTTTAGAAAAGTCCTGTAGGAACATGGTAAGTATTATTGTTTTGCTGCCCAAATCCTTCTGGGGCCAAGAGGAAGGTGAAGGTCTAGTGGCCTCCAAGAGCAACTTCCACTTGGATGGAAAACAAGGAGGGTCATTGCAGGTGCAGAAGGATGCAGGGCTCATAGAATCATGGAATGGCTTGGCTTGGAAAGGACCTTTAAAAACCATCTAGTTCCAACCTCCTGCCATGGGCAGGGATAATCCCTCTCCTTCTGCTTCATTCTGCAAGGATGTTCTGTGATATGCCCTGAGTGAACCTCCCAGCAACCACCTGGGATGGTTGCTCCACTAGGTTGCTCTAAGCCTTATCCAACCTGGCCTGGAATACTGCCAGGGATGGGGCAGCCACAGGTTCTCTGGGCAACCTGTGCCAGTGACCCACTACCCTCACAGGGAAGAATTCCTTCCTAATAGCCAATCTAAACCTACCCTTTTTCAGGGAAGACTCCAGGGCAAGCTTAGGGATATACTTTTACAACACTGCTTTATGGTCTGGTAGCACAAAAAATAAGGTATAGCCACTGCTTTTAGGTCTTGAACTTTATTAAGCTTAGCAAGACAAGGGCTAAGGTCTTGTGAGGCCTTGGCAGACTTGTCTTGGAGCTTTTTTTAGCCATTTTTAGCCGTACCAGCACATTGCCCAACAGTCAGATGAGCATTGCTGGCTGTGACAGCCAATCTGCCCAGCGGTCAGGGGACCAGCATCACGCTTTAGCTAAGCTTTTTGCAACTGTGTGGTTTCACCCTAAAAGCATTCTACCAGCCAGTAAAGGTCTGAATAAAATCAGGGATGGTTCTATAACCCAATGTGCTGACTGGTAAGACAGCAGTGCCAGCAGCAGGCTGCTTGGTGAGGTAATGAAACAGCACTTGTGACCTCCAACACCAACCAGGACAACCACCCTCATCCCTTTCAGCAAAATAATCTGGGGTGCTGGTGGCTTGCCACGATGTCTCTGAGCAAGGGTGAGCACACGAGATGGTCAGAAGTCTATGTATAACCACTGTAATAGCATTATTAATGGGAATTAGCAGTGACTGGATAATTTGAGTTCTATGTGTTGGTCTTGTTGCAATGAGGCTACAAAAATTATTTGCTGTATTGTAGTTTGGTTGTTAATGAGACCAACACTAACCTCCCTGCTCTGTGCACAAGGTCTGCTCCCTTTTTGCCGGCTGCTAAATTTTGAGTGTAACACTTCAAAGATAATAATCTGGAAATGGCATAGAAAAATCAGGACAGCCCATGACCCAGGTTGGCTGGAGAAATTCTCTATCCTTCTCTGCCTCCTTCCCCCTCCCAGGACCTGGTTTAAGGGAGAGGAGGATGGTGGTGGCTGAGCCGTGTTGGATCAACCATCTATTAGTTATTAATAATGAGATCAAATGGGAGCATGGAGGTGTCCCACTGGTGTCCTCTTCCCTCCTGACCCGTGGGCATGGTGGCCACAGGACATGACTGTTGTGTGAAGAGCAAGGCAGCCCATGGGCAATACTTCACAGGGGTCAAATACTGCTGGGGAAGGTGTGAGGGACAAATTTGGGCTTGCTGATGCCTTTCAGCAGAGGGAAGGACCAGATATTCACCTCTGAGAAGCACATCCCGAAGGAACCAGCTCTCCATTCGCAGAGACATCTCCCCTGCTTTCCATTTTCCCTCAGAGAAGTGTTTTTGCTGTGGAAGGGGCTGGTTGTACTGTGACAGTGTGGGATCCACACACTCCTTTTTCCTTCTGGCCAAGTTCTCATGATTTTGCTTCTGATCTCCGAGTTCTTTCAGAGGGGAAACAAAGGGGCAGGAGAGGAAATTACATACCCCAGGAGGGGAACTGCTAACCAAGGAGCTCCCCCAGGCTTTGTTTCAGCTGGAAAACACCTTCCTCCCCCCTGCACTGCCTCCTTTTCTTTTTGCATCCTGGGAAAGGTCTGAATTTCGGGCCGGGGAAAACGCTGGGGGAAGGAGAAGGGTGGTGGGGGAAGGGCTGCTCTTCCCACTTCGCCTCTCCCGCCTGCGGTCCTGTCTGCTTGTGGCCGATCCCTTCCCCGTGCCGGGTGATGGTGATGCGGAGCGACACTTGCCTGTGCAGAGCAGGGAGACAGCAGCCCCCGCCAGCCGCTCCCCCCGCAGCCACATCGCCCCGGGAGCTGCTTTCCCCGCGCCATCAGCAACCCCCACCGCCAGCCTCCCGCCGGGGTCAGCCCGTTCCAGGGGTCCGGGGGTGATGCAGGCAGTGCTAGTTGGCACCTGGTGTGGCAAGGCTAGAAAAAATCCTCCAGACACTTCCTGGGGAAGAATAAACCCTTGGATAGTGCTGTGTTGGAGAGCAGGAGCATTTCTGGGACAGGACTCACATGCCTTGCAGATTTGGGTGATGGGCTGGGGAAAATACACCCAATAGCTGAGAGTGAAAGGTGCATGTTCAGTCTGGCTTCACCTCTTCATGGCTCAAATGCAAGCAATGCTGTCCCTTCTCCATCCTCAGACTCTCCTCTCTCTCCAGCCTCTCCTTCTCCATCCCCAGCCTCCCTTTCTCCATCTCCAGCCTATCCTTCTCCCTCCCCGGCCTACCAGTTCTTTCTTCTTGCTCTGTGCTTGGGAAAAGCTTGCCATTGTCTGTCACACACTGTGCTGCCATGGACTTGACCTGGATCCATAAACCCAGTCCCTACAGGACCCTGAGCTCTGTGCTGTGGGGCTGAACTCAAGAACATCCCTCTGTTTCAAAGCCTGGAGTCAGGAGCAGAAAGAGACTCCATGTCTCTCCTTCATGCCCGAGTCCAGGGTGTGAGGAACATAAAAACCCTGCAGAACACAGACCTGATTTCTCCCCCTGGATCAGGATGACTCAGGGCACGGGACATGACCTAGTTATTTGGTGGCAGCATGTAATATTTCCCCTGGAAGGCAAAGCCAACTCTGCTTCCTCTCCCTTGTGCTTCCCAGCCAGGCAGGCAGGCTGGACTGGCCCCCTGCCTTCCCGGGGCTTAAGAGCTCATGGGCATGGGATGGAGGGGAAAATGTGACTGTGCAGCCTCATCAGGGGCCCAGATGTGCTGCTGATTCATCTGATAATTGCGTAAGCCCCAGGCGCAGGACGCGCTCACAGCCACTTGCTCCAGCCAGAGCTGTGCCGGGAAGCAGCTGTTTCCTACTTGCTGTGCACTGGCATGGGGGATGCAGGGGGGACCACCTTCCATATAGGAGCTCAGGCTACAACATGGACCAGGGCAGAGAGCTCAGGGTGGGGAGCAGCACCCAAAAACTGCAGCAACAAGAGTTGAAGGACCTGGAAAAGACATCCATCCATGTTATGGATGATGGGAACCAGATGAGCAGATCCAGGAGTGCTCAAAAAAGGCAGGTAAAGGTGACCAAAGCAATCCTCACATCTGCCTGTTCAAAACCCAGAGGGTGCTTGGCCAGCCTGACTGATCCAGTAGCCCTCATGAAGGGACAAGGGACAAATCTCTATGGGATACTTCCTGCACTCATCCATGTAATCATGTGGATATAATTTGATTATTCCTTCCTTGATGTTTAGCATCACAAAGGGTAAAGCTGCCCCCAAGCTGAGCCCTTGGAGCCACCACTATGAGACTCATCTGGGGAAAGAAGGGTCTGAAACTGGGCTGGAGAAGCTGCAGCATGGTGGATAGCATAAAAAAATATCCTGCCTCATCCTATTGCTGTCTCTCCAGCTCCTGGATGTCCCTGTGTCAGAAGTAAATCCAACTGCCAAGGGCACCTGAGAGGTCCTGTGTTTACTTGCCACAGTCACAAAGCTCACAAAACTTTTGAGGTTGCTCTTTGAAGGACTCAGTCCCCTTGGTTCACCCTGTGGTCAAACAGGGAGACACTGTGCATGGAAAGACTTGGGCTGCTCCTGGCGCAGTGTTTCCAGATGGGTGGATCAACCTGGACCCCCATGAAGGCGTGCAAAAGCTTCCCAACCCATCTGTTTCCCCAAGTCCATGAAGAGGAGTGTGGGGCACTGTTGATTGAATTGGCATTGCCTGGGTGTGAAGTAGTGTCTGCCAGAGCTCAAGAAGCATTTGGACAAAGCTTTCAGGTACAGGGTGGGATTCTTGAGGTTGTCCTGTGCAGGGCCAGGAGTTGGACTGGATGATCCTTTTGGGTCCCTTCCAACTCAGGATATTCTATGATTCTCCCAGCAGCAAACAGGTCAGGCTCTTCTGGAGTAGATACAAAACCCAGGTAGTGCTCGAAAACTCATGAAAACTCATTTGTTTTCCAGTAAAGTCTCAGGTATCAACAAAACAGACTGGATAGCCTTCTGTCTACACAGTCATCCCAAGGAGTGAAGAGGTTTCAGCCAGACCCCAAAACTCCTGATCAGGCTTAGCAAGAGCAAATCCCAAGCTCTAGTTTAGCAGGTGAGATTTCAACAGAAAATGTGTGTGTGCATCTGTTGAGTGTGTTTGCACATGTATAAGGCAACAGAGGTTTTAGAGGACAATGTTGCACAAAGCAAGAGCAGAACACATTATTTTTTTTCAAAATAACACCCTATGAAGACAGGCTGAGGAAGCTGAGGCTGTTCAACCTGAAGAAGAGAAGACTGTGGAGACCTCATAGCAACTTTTCAGTATCTGAAGAGCCTACAAGGGAGCTGGAAAGGGACCCTTTGTTAGGAACTACAATGGTAGGACAAGGGGTAATGGGTTCACATTGAAGGATAAGAAGTTTAGGTTAGATATTGGAAAAAAGTATTTTACTGTAAGGGTGGTGAAACGCTGGAACAGGTTGCCCAGGTACGTGGTGATTGTCCCAGCCCTGGCAGTGTTCAAAGCCAGACTAGATGAGGCCTTGAGCAACCAGGTCTGGTGGGAGGTGTCCTTGCCCATGGCAGAGGGTTGGGACTAGATGATCTGTAAGGTCCATTCCAACCCCTAAAATTCTATGATTCTATGAAGATGTGACTATGCTAGAAAACAGTCATTACCTTGTGCAGGACATCACCAGTGTCTCCTGCACACCCATTTCACACTCACACTGAGCTGCCACTTGTCCTTGGCTGTAAATTTGGGATTTTGGATCTTGTAGCCTGGTGTTTATGTGGATGAACAAGAACTTGGCCAACCCTTTGAGGAGGCCACCTGGCCAACTCCCGGGCAGCAGGTCCCAAATCAGAGTCACCATGCAGAGGAAAAGCCATTAAAATATTGAATCCAATCCTAGCAAGAGGGGAAAAAAACAGCACTTGAGTGCCAGAGATGGTGGGTGTGCAGGTGGAGAAGGGGGTGCTGGAGCCAGAGGCATCCTTTAGGGATGCTGGCAGGAGGGGGAGGCTTCTTCTTGTAAGGGGAGTGAAGGAAAGGGCTCAGTGAGTCATCCAGGACCCAGAGCAGCGCTGGGCTAAGCTGGGGGTTTAGCACGATTATAAGCGGCTTTAGGAGCAGCGAACGCGGGAGAAGCACACAAAAAAAGTCAGGAAAGAAAAACAAACAGTGTCAGTGGTTATATAAGGGATCAGAGAGCTGCTGAAGTGTCAGCTGGCTGCCACGTGCTCCCTGGGGTCTCCCACCCCCTCCAGTAATCCATGGATGGTCTTTAGTTCACCCTCATCACATCTCATTAAGACTTTGGGGGGAAGATTCGAAGAGGAGTGAAAGAAGGTTCAGAGATATAGCTCCTTTTGGAGGAGAAACAGAGGAGGATTTGGATGGAGCTGCAAAATGAAGATTGGCTGGAGAGAGGATGTGGGACAACACCTTGCTGGCCCCTCTGTCAGGACACGGAGCTGGGGGCAAATGAACCACCCAGTGACACTTGTGTAGGGCAGATCAGACAGAAAAGGGAGCTGCTCCCCATCACATGGATAGTTAAACTAGGAATTATTGCTGCAGGATGTTGCAAATATAAAATGTTTCCATGGATCCCAAAACTTCAGCACCTGATCATCCTAAAAGGCTGTTCCAGACAAAGATGCTGCCTCTGGCTTGTAGAAAGGAGGGAGATTGACTTTTAACATGGGCCTGGAGTTGCAGGACAGGGGATAATGGTTTGACACTGACACATAGCAGGGTTAGATGGGACGCTGGGAATAAATTGTTCCCTGTGAAGGTGGGTGAGGCGCTGGCATAGGTTGCCCAGAGAGGCTGTTTGGTGACCGCTGTTGGATGGGGCTTGGAGCAACCTGGTCTAGTGGAAGATGTCCCTGCGTGTTGTAGGGGATTGGAATGGGATGATCTTTAAGGTCCCTTCCAACCCAAACCATTCTGTGATGGTTCTATGATTCTTCCTTAGGGACTGTTTGAAGTTGCTGGAGCCTGAGAGGGAATCACTCCACGTTGGTTGGATTTTTTTTCCCCACTCTTCCCTGCTCTCAGAGGTAGGACACTGTGCTTGATGGACCATTGGCTGGATGGTCCTTAGGATGTATGGTCTATAGGATAACAGACCATTGGTCTGCCCCAGTTTGTCCACTCCTATAGGACACAGAGGGCATGTGTTGTATTGAGATTTGAGTCCTGTCTTTGGGTAAAGTTCCCTCAGAATCTCCTCCACTCCAGTGTCTAGGAGAGCTTCCCATGGGGGTGATCCTCACCTCCTCCCAGACCAGAGGGATCCAGGATCTACTGGATCATCAGTAGATCCATGGATCTACTGAATCTGGAGGAGTCCTGGGAAAGGACTAGCCCAAGGTGATCCCAGTCTGGTTGCAGGGCTTGGGGCAGCATCATCCCTCCTTAGCCACGCACCAACAGAGAACCAGCTCATAGAATCACAGAATGGTTTGGGTTGGAAGGAACCTTAAAGACCATCCAATTCCAACCCTCTCCCATAGGCAGAGACACCTTCTGCCTATGGTTTCTCCATGGCTGGAGCCTGGGGATAAGCAGCAGGTCAACCCAAGCACCCCCACAGCAGATAGGGACATGCTGTCAGCAGTGTTCACCGAAGGCAGCCAGAACAATGTGTGCTGCAGCCTGTCTCTCAGAGATCTGCTCCAAGGACGCCCTGAGCCTGCCCTCTGTGCTTACTGTTTCTTTCCCCCTGTACTTCTATTTAAAAGATTAATTCCTCCTTCTGGAAAGTTTGTGCAACCCTCAGCCAGGGCTGTTGCATCACAGTTCTGTTTGGACTGGCCAGAGCAGCCGTGAGTGTCCTGACTTCATCCATATCACTTGCTCACAGTGACACCCATAAATAGAAGTGGGCTGGAGAGAGCTGGGGAGCCTGTGTGGAGCCTCAGCACAGTGGGACCAGGAAACACCTCTGGCTTCCTTGTGCCAAGTCCACTCCTGTGCTACAAGTGCTGTGTCTCATTCAGAGAGTAGTTAATTATAGTGAGAGGTGATAAATAAGAGGTGAGGTTTATGGTTTTCTGTCCTCTGGCCCACAAATCTTAATTCCGAAAAGGGAACTACATGATTCCATGACTTCAGGAGGACTGGCATTAAGAAATCAGGCAGACAGCACCTTTTATAGGAGGTGGAAAGCAGAGACTTCACAGTTCATGGTCGCTAGAGAGCCTGTAGGGCCATGAGGAGAAAAAATGGAGCACCTTCCTATGAGGAAATGCTGAGAGAATTGGGGCAGGTCAGCCTGGAGAAAAGAAGGCCTTGGAGACCTTCTAGCAGCTTCCACTACCTAAAGGGGCTCCAAGAGAGCTGGAGAGGGACCTGAGACCCCAGGCCTGAGTAAGCGTTTGTCAGATCCTGACATGCTCTGCTCCATGCCTCAGTTTTCCCTGCTCTGGATTAAGGCAGAGACATACACAGTGTGTGCAGAAAAATTTGCAAAACCAGCTTGGATGGAAAGCAATGGAGTTTGCTCCACAAGAAGAAAAATAAATCCTTGGGAGGAGATGTTTGCTTTCTATGTGGATTTTCTGCTTGTCATTAAAGCAGAGCCAAAACAGCCTCTTTCAGACAAGGTCATGAAGAAAGATTTCCACTTCTCCAGCTATACACAAGGTTTGTGTCCTGAAGCTTCCTAAGACGTTCTCTTGCTGCTGAAGTTCCCCAAGGAGGAGAGGACACCTCTGACCACCCATTTGCCTCCAGCCCTGCCCAGGAGGTCAGGGAGAGCCTTGTCTGACCAGGAACCAACAAACTGTCCCTTCACAATGGGACAAATACAACAATGAGACAGCAATGCCTTAACAATGCCTAAAGCTCTGAAGGCTAATCATTCTCTCCAGGTGGCCACTTTGCCTCCAGTGGCTACTCCTGTCTGGTTGTATCATGCTTCCCAAATTCCACCCTTTGCTCACATTAACATCCTCAGATTGCTGTTTTCTTCCCGTGGAGAGGATGAGTTTTACCCACACTGTTGTCACATCCACTCTCAGTTTTTCCCCTGAAAAGCTGGAAATATCATCCTCATCCAAAGCTATAAAACTCCTGGTTGAGCCACTTTTTCCCATCCAGTCTCAGAATGTACCACTCCCTGGGAAAAATGGGATTATACTATCACTGCTGATCTGCTTTTGGTGAAGTATCAGCTTCAGCTCATTTGAAAAGGGTGGATCTCTGTCCCAGGTGTCCTTAAGACATCCAGATTTGTCTCATTTCCAAGCCTCCAGCTGCTTTGGAGTGACCTGTGTAATCTGGTCTCATTCCTCATCCCCTTTTGCTGCTGTGTTACTGGATCCCACTTTCACGGGGAAGTTTCTCATGACCTTCTGGATGCTCCCATGCAGGTTATTGGCTTCGGTGCCCTGCGGGGATGAGGCAAATGCCTCCTGTCTTCTGTTTCATGGTGGGAGGAAGGATCAGGAATGGGAATAAGTCCTGTTTGGTGGAATGCAGATGTAGCCTCCAAAAAAATGACCCCAGAGGAACAAGTCGGGTAGTTGTCACCAGCTCTTGAATGGTGAAAGAAGCTGAGGGAGAGGTTCCAGACAGGTTGAGGAGTGGACATTCCTGTAGCTGATTTCATCCTTCCTGGAGCCTGATGAGGAGGGATTTTGTTAATGCTAAGAGCAGCTTGGCTGTGTGTGTGTGGAGCTGGCACCCATCTGCTAACACCTGGCTGGGGATGAAATCATCATCCTGTGCAGGATGGTGGTGCTGATTCACTTTGTTGCGAGTCCTAATTAGACACAACATGCTGCTGATTAGTGCTCATGTTTGGGAGAAAACACCCGGCTGCCCACTGGCCCATGGTGGAGGCAGAGGGAAGTCCCATTCCTCCTTGCCAGAGGGGCCAAATCCATCCCAAATGGTGTGGCTGAACCTGGGAAGCACCAGGCATGGACCATGACATTTGCTGGGATGTGTGACACTTGGCCTTGACATAAATCTGGCCCTTTTTCTGTGTCTTTTATCTTCAATCCCACTCATAGTATCATCATAGAAGGATAAGGGGTTGAAACGGACCTTAGAGATCATCTAGTCCCAACCCCCTGCCCTGGGCAGGGACATCTCTCACCACACCAGGTTGTTCAAGGCTTTATTGACCCTGGCTTTGAACACTGCCAGGGTTGGGGCATCCACAGCCTCCCTGGGCAACCTGTGCCTGTGTCTCACCACCCTCAGAGGGAAAAACATCTTCCTAGTATCTAACCTAAATTCTCCTCTTTCAATTTGTCCCCATTACTCCTTGTCCTATCACTACAGTTCCTAACCAAGAGTCCCTCTGCAGCTCTCTTGGAGACCCTTCAGATCCTAGCAAGTTGTTCTGAGGTCTCCACACAACCTTCTCTTCTCCAGATTGAACAGCCCCCACTCTCTCAGCCTGTCTCCATAGGGAAGGTGCTCCAGTTCTCCTACCAACTTCATGTCCTCTGGACTTGCCCCAACTGTTCCACGTCCTTCTTATGTTGGGGACACCAGAACTGTATGCAGTACTCTAGGTGGGGTCTCACAAGTTGTTATCTCCTTTTCTTCCCATCCCATCCCATCCCACTCCATCCCACCCCATCCCATCCCACTGCAGCCCAGAGAGGTTCAAGGAGCTCAGTTTGCTTCATACCCTGGATGTTGCTGGACTCTGGTCCCTCACTACAAACCAAGAGTGATGTTTTCCAGGGTGTTTACCTGGCTGAAGGCAGGCACTGTTTTGTTTTAGGTTATTTTTAGCCCATTTCCCTAAGAAAATCAGGTTTTGCTCTCCATGGCATTGCTGGGGGTGTGTCACCTGAACATAGCCTTTTCCTGAGGCTTGGCAAGGCATGATGGCCTAAAGCTAAGGTTTTGAGTGATGGGCAATAACTTACCCAACAGGTGCTTTGCCCTTGTCTTCCCAGATATGGTCATGGCAGGACAAGCTTTGCTAGAAAAACAGTTTAGAATGAAACTCAAAACTGTTGTCATAAAAGAAGTGTGAGGCTCATGTAATGGCTTCCCACTGACAGAGGGCAGGGATAGATGGGATATTGGGAAGAAATTCTTCCCTGTGAGGGTGATGAGGCACTGGCACAGGTTGCCCAGAGAAGCTGTGGCTGCCCCATCCCTGGAAGTGTTCCAGGCCAGGTTGGATGGGGCTTGGAGCAACCTGGTCTAGTGAAAGGTGTCCTTGCCCATGGCAGGGGGTGGAACTTGATGATCTTTATGGCCCCTTCCAATTCAAACTATCCCATTCTATGATTCTATGATTCCATGATTCTGTGGGGGTTTGTCCACCAGCACTGACCCTATCCTGAAATCAATTGTACACAACACCCTCTGCAGCTCTCTTCATTAAAAACCTACATATTCTGGTACTGGGGGGGGGGGGGGGGGGACATGCGGGGGGGGGTGT
>NW_008688764.1:37535-46683 GCF_000695815.1 Acanthisitta chloris | reverse complement strand
GGGAAGTCCAGAGGGTGGATTCTTTTTTCTCTGTGGTTTTTTTTAACTAATGAAAGGCTTCCTTGCAATATTTGGCCAACGCTGCACCTGGCTCTATTCCTTCATGTCTCCACCAGCTTCCAGGATGTGCAGATGTGGACAAACCCATCTTGATTTGGGAAGCACTGCAGCCTGCTTGGATGACAGCACCTGTGGCCAGTGAAATACTCATGGGGTTCACTGTGACCCCAATCTGCCCTCAATTCCTATTAATTACAGCAGCAGAAACAGCTGGTAGCACATTCCCAGCCACATGGGCTGCTCCATTGCCAGGTGTACAGGGAAAATGCTGCCCCAAGTATCTCGAGCTGCAAACATCCACTGCTGGAGGGAGCAGAGCATCACGCCCTGGCAGGCAGGACACGGGCAGACAGGCAGATCACTGGTTTCTATGACAACCTGGTTCAGGTGTCACTGATGCAGGTGGGGATACCTCCTGGGGCAGGGGACCAGAGGATGGGGATGCTGCACTGCCAGGGATTTGCATTTAGCAGTGCAGAGGGGAGATGGCAGCTCTGGCGCTGGAAGTCTCCTCTGGCAAATGTCAGAGTGAAGCTGGGAATAGCCTTACACAGTGTATTTTGGTTGGCTCAGCTCAGCAAGTGAGCTCACGGCTCTGCAAACCTCAGGGCATTGTGTGACAGCAGCCACAGGGCTGGGAGAGCAGGGCTCAGTGGGGACAGGGGGTGTGCTAACTGTGTCCTTCACACTGGGAAGACCCTGTTGCCTCCTGAGACCTGGTGGGACCACATGGCCTTTCGTTTCCTGTCCTCTCCATCCCCAGCATTGGCTCCAGCTTGTCGATCCACACTGCCTCAAGGAGCCTCCAGCTCCCGCCAGGACTGCGGATCTTAACAGGCTGCCTGAATCTGGGCCAAAATGTTTTCCTAAGCTGCTGACAAAACCAGACTCTCTTGGGAAGGTAGAGAGGGAGGAAGAGTGAAGCAGAGACATTTCAGGCTCCAGCACATCCTTCCTTCTAATGCACCGAGTTTCTTCTGAGGCCTCCCTTGGATCTGTTCTGCCAGCATCCTGTTGTGCCCTACTGCCAGGGACATGGAAGGATCCCTCCTCTACCTGAGGGACCTCTTAGACTCTATGGTGACATAGGTCATTCCTATCTGCATGGGTCAGCATCCTTGTTCCTTCTTTATTAAAAAATTAAGCTTTATTAAAGCTATGAGCTGTTGGCAGGGGAGAGAGCTGTGGGAGCCCAGCTGCAACTACTCCCCGTGCTGTAGGTTTTTCCTCACAGGTGCATGTGCATCTTAAGAACATGCGAACTTCAACACCCAGAGGGTGGGTGGAGTGATCTGATGTCCAGCACCCAGTGTTTAGTCTTGCAGGGGATGAGAAGCTCCTTGTGCTCCCTTGTTTTGGCCTAGGCTTGGTACAGATGCCACCAAGCTCAAGACCTGATGTTCCCTGTTGAATTGCAGGTAGCTCTGTCTGTGGGTTTGGATAAAAAAGGACTCTTGCATGAGTCAAGTCTTCTGGAGAAGGTCTATCTGCTATGTTTCTGACACATCCGAGATCATTGCCTGCACTAGACACAGGGGTCTGGGCTTGGGAGGAAGGTTGGAAAAGTGGATGTTGGTGATTGAACCCTGGTTCCTGTGGTCTACAAGGGAGGCAACCCTTGGTCCTTGCTACAGATGGTCTCTTGGTATGTGAAATGTGGAGAGCCACACCATATCCTCATTACAGAACCACATGAGATATTTAGGTGTGTATTTCTGTATTGGAATTTTTCCTTTTCAGCCCTTCCATGCCAAAAGGAGCCCTAACAGGCTAAGGGAATGCTTTAAGATACTTCCAATAACCAAGGATCTCTTGGGTCTAAAAAGGCTGGGGTTATCCCTTTGATGGGTTTTAAAAAGAGGATCTTGCTCCTTGGAAGTAGCTGGGTTGACCTGGATGTTTTTGCAGCTCCTCATAGATTAGAAATGAAGCTCAGGCTGCTTTGGACTGTTTTCCTGGTACAAACAACATTCTAGCAGAGGATATCAACTTCCTTTGCAAACATCACTGGTGCTTTCTGCTGTCTGCACAGGCTGTTTACTTTGTATTCTAGCTTTATTCTATTCTATTTAAATTTACCCAAAATATCTTGGTATGCTGGTGAGTGACAGCTCTCTAAGATGAGTGTGCATGTGAATAAACTTCTGCTAACTCAGTGTGAATCTCTTCTGCCAGTCAGGCAAATAATTACAGCAGGGAAAACTAAGAAAGGAAAAGAGCAGACTATGACATGCAGCATCTCTGGGAAATGGCCAAACAGGCCAAGAGATGCCAAATGCCTGTCATGTCATGAGGACTCAGATGTTCTCCTGTGGTTGGACAGAGATGTGGGAATGGCTGCATTTCTTATCTCTTCCAATCCCCAAGGCAGGGAATGACAATGTTCTCCACTGGGTCAGTGGGTCCTGTCGGTGATGAGGACCAGTTTTCAAAGGGCTGTGTTTGACAGTTATCCTCTATCCTCCCATTTCAGCTCAGCTCTGGGCTTGCTCTCCCTGCCCAGGCTTCACTGTGGGACTGCTGGTCTCCAGCTCAGCCACAGCCATGCCAGTGCCTGGCCATGGACTCTTTGACCCTACCCTGGGGCTTGACTTCACAGCTTGACCTTGGACCTGCTTCATCACCACCAGCTCACCTGATGATCTGGCCTTTTGGTTGAACACAGCTCTAATCCATGGGCCTTTCCTGCTCACTTTGACAGGTCCTGTGGAGCTGAGGTCCCTGCCCTCCCTCCATGCCATTCCATACCACTCCTGGCTCTCCAGCCCTTGGAACATGGCCTGAAATAGTGCACCTCACACACTGTTGAGCTGATAAAAGCTGAAGCCCATCAGAAATGTTCAAATTATAAAATGAAATGAGTCAGGATCTGTCCAATGCTTGAAAAAGAAACATCCAAAGAAAAAAATGGGTGTAATCCTTCTAGAGAAGAAACCTGAAACTGCACAAGAGTAGGAGCCATCTGGCAGATTCCTGAGGATCCTGATGGCTTGATGATGATGATATGTGTTTTTCTATAGAGCCATATCTGCTGTGTCAGTCCGTCACTGGGACTTGAAACCACAGCAGTTCATCTGCCAGAGTCAGGGCTGGAAAAACACACGGGAAATGCCTGATTGTGCTGTGTCAGGTCCCAGCAGGGTGACACCAGTACAGTCAGCACCTCTGGATGGAGCTGCAGTCCCAAAGGGAAAGATCTAGCAACTGGAAAGCAGCCCTAGGACAGGATCAGCATCCCTCCTGCTCTCTGTTGGGAGGAGAGGGGTGGACCAGTTTATGAGGGCTCAGCTTGTGAGTCAATGGGGAGAACAAGTCAGGGGTGTTGGGTTATACTCCCCAGTGCTGAGGGCACTAACATTTGAATCATAAAATCACAGAATAGTTTGGCTTGGAAGGGACTGTAAAGACTATCTAGTTCCAACCCCCTGCCATGGGCAGGGACACCTTCCATTAGATCAGGTTGCTCCAAGGTCCAACCAACCTGGCTTTGAACACTTCCAGGGTTGAAAACATCAGACTGAGAGGCCAAATATAAAGTATTACAACTGCAAAGCAGCCTTGAAACCTTACTATAACCCCTTTTCCAAACACCTCCCATGCCATCCTTGAACAGCTCTTTGAACTGTGTCCTGGCTCCAAGGAAAAATGGTGTGTTCGTGCCAAAAGTGGGAATGGCTTTAAACTGCCAGAGGGCAGAGTTTGATTGGCTATTGGAAAGAAATTCTTCCCTGTGAGGGTGTGAGGCACTGGCACAGGTTGCCCAGAGAAGCTGTGGCTGCCCCATCCCTGGGAGTGTTCCAGGCCGGGTTGGATGGGGCTTGGAGCAACCTGGTCTAGTGGAAGGTGTCCCTGCCCATGGCAGGGGCTTGGAACCAGATGATCTTTAAGGTCCTTCCAACCCAAATTCTACACCTCTATGAAAAACTCCTTCCTGCAGCTTTCCCACACAGGTCTGAGCTGTGTCCCTGAGCTCTGCTCATGACCTGCCCAGAATTCACCCTCCGTGTGAGTGGCATTAGCCACAGATGGAGGGACACGTCCCCAGCGACAACTCAACATTATGTAGTGCCTAATTGCAAAAAATTCACCGTGCAAATAAACGAGAACAGCCGCAATGATTTTCCTGCCGTCGGAACTCGATTCTGTTAACACGCACATTAGCGCATGCTAATTAGCTCCCACCGCTGCTCCTGCCGTGAGCCTGATGATGGATTATTCCACATGTGCTAAGCAGCTTAGTTTGGGTGGTAGCACACTGGAAAGCAGGAGCTGAGAGGGAGCAGCCAGCTTTCTAAACACTTAGGAGCAACTGTTCAGGAGCAGCAGGCAGGGAGGGATCTAAGCTCACAAATGTTTCCCTGCTCCGGCTGCTCCTTTGCCGATGGCTGTTACACTCAGTTGATGATGCTGCAAAGGTTTTATTGTCAATGCTGCCACCCTTCCTGCTCGCTACATCTGGAAGCTGTATAATTTTTCCAGTAGTTTTTCAATCCTGCTAAAAGAAGTAAAACTCAATAATCTTGGCTAATTCAACTGCAATTCCCTAGTTGTCACCTCAGTGAGGTCGCTGTGCCAGGAGCAGAGTGGCAAGGAGCCTCCTCCAGCCTTTCCTAACCCTGGGAAGCCGGGAGTTGGGCTGTTCGCCGGGACGCGATGGTTTTCCCTAACCTTGTGGTCGCCCTCCAAGCTCTGGGGGATGCTTCGCTCCCGTTGCCATAGAAATGCTGCGCGTGGGGATGCGAGATCTGCTGCTGCCATCTCCTGGAGCAGGCGTGGATGGCGTAGGGGGCTTGGAAGAGCACGGGCAGGTGGGGAGACGTTTCAGACAGAGCTCAGCCCAAATCTGGGCAGGCACGTTGGTACCATGTGGTTTGGACCCCAGCAGCACTCGCCTGGGGCCACCTCTAATGGCCAGATGCTTGCAGAGCATCCCCTCGGGTTGGTGAGCTTTGCCAAAAAAAGGTAATTATTCCAATGGCCACAACCCTGAATCACACTATCATTTTGGTTGGAAAAGCCCTCTAAGATCATCAGGTCCAATTGTTCCCCCAGCACTGCCAAGGCCAGCACTAAACCACATACCTAAGTGCCACATCCACACAGTTTTTAAATCCCACCAGGGATGGTGACTCCAACACTCCCCTGGGCAGCTGTGCCAGGGCTGGACAGCCCTTTTCATGGAGAAATTTTCTCTAATATTCAACCTAAACCTCCTCTGACATAGCTTGAGGCTGTCCTGTCCTGTCACTTGTTCCCTGACCCCACCTGGCTCCAGCCTCCTGTCAGGGAGTTGCAGAGAGTGAGAAGGTTCCCCCTGAGCCTCCTTTTCCCCAGGCTAAGCTCCCACAGCTCCCTCAGCCACTCTTCATCAGACTTGTGCTCCAGACCCTTCCCTAGCTCCCTTTCTTTGGACACTCTCCAGACCCTCAGTGCCTTTATTGTCATGAGGGGCCCAAAGCTGCTCCCAGGACTGGAGGTGTCTCAGCAGTGCCAGCACAGGGGACAGTCACTGTCCTGGTCCTGCTGCCACACTATTGCTGGCACAAGCTGGGGTCCTACCCAAAGCTGCACATGTCATATTTTGGCCCAGGTTTGTCCTTGGCTAACCTCATCCTAGGGAGCTCTGGGCACACCTTCTGCTGGACTGGGCTCCCTGGGAGAAGGGTTGGTGAGGTCAGGTCAAGGATGGCTTGGAGGTGACTGGTCTGGGAAGAGAACGCCCTGAAGCAGTTAATCCCATCCTTACTGCACTCATGGAAGAGGCAGCAAGGAAATACGTGTGGTAGCACCGAGTGCTGTGTGGATCAGGCAGATGGGAGGGCATGGGTGTGAGGTTGTGTGTGTGGAGGCACCACAATGAACGTGGGATGTGTTGGAGCTGCAGCTGAGCCTTGTTTCTCAGGGTTACAACCAGGAGCTGCAGCTTTGCTGCACTTTGCTATTCATTCTCATCTTTCCTGTCAGCAGGCACCCACAGAGATCAGGGACCACAGGGCCAAGTGCTGATTCCATCAGGATGGAAATCTCAGCTGTGGATGGCTACCTTGTCATGACAGTGACACGAGACATGTTCTGAGCCGTTACATGGCAGAGACCCAACGCGGGTCCCACTGTGGGGTGGGTGATGGGAGACATAGCCTGGATTCCTGTAACTGATCATTATAGGGACAAAATGACTGGAGCTGGAACACTAGATTGCTTGTGCTAGTGACCAGAAACACTGTGGTATTAAGTGCTTTTAAATGGGGGTGACCTGATCCTGTGCTTGATCATCATCACCCAGGGAAAGGTGTTCTCAGGAGCTGCCATGCCCTTGTGGGATGTTCTCATCTGTTCTCACTGGAGGTGCTGTCAGCTCAGCTCCACCTCCAGCAGTCCCTCCTGCAGGAGCTGTCCCATCACAAGCTTCTTGCTCAGAGCTTTCCCAGTTAGTTCCACTGCTCCCCCTTGGCTACCCAAGCCCTGACCTCCCCAAAGAGGGAGAAGATCACACACAACAGCTGAGAAGAGCATCTTCATAGCAGGAGGATAAAGAAATAAATAAGCCACACAGAAGTCCCCCAGCTCTTCTGGTGTGGGAGACTGTCCAAAGGTAGCAGCAGAACCAGGGCACCCGTGTCCTGCACCGTGACTGCGGCACCCGAGCTCCTGATTGCCGAGTCCCTTGCCGGGCTGAAACGAGGCCATTGTTCTGCTCTGTCCCCTGACCTTAATTTGATGTTGACAGGAATTTTCCTCTGAGACAAACCAGAAATCTCTGTCATCTACAGTGACCCTGGATCCACCTGGCCAGGAGGTGTTTTAGGAGCTGCCAATCCCTCCTACAGTTCACACCCCATTTGTCCCTGAGCATAGTATAATTCTCTCTGCAACCATTCTGACCCTGCTTTTAGGTCATCTCACGCAAATTTCAGGGCACTAAAATGGTCTGAAAGAAAGACCCAAAGGAACTGTGCCTTACTGCTGCTGGACTGCATCCCTCAGTGCAGGTCTGCACGGGACCTGTGGGTTCTAGGGATAACCATACTGGCTGTGTAAACTGCTGTGCTAAAGATCAGGTTAAGCTGCAAAAGTCCCACCTGTGTCCGTTCTCTGGCCTCCAGAACAGGCAGTTGAAGGGTGAAGAACCAGAGAATCACAGACTGGTTTGGGCTGGAAGGGACCTTTAAAACCATCTCATTCCAACACCCTGCCATGGGCAGGGACATCTTCCACTAGACTAGGTTGTTCCAAAGCCCATCCCACCTGGCCTGGAACACCAGGATGGGTGAAAAAGGCAAAGATGAACCTGGAGCAGGTGGGCTAGAAATGACTGAGGCACCACTGCTGTGGGATCTTGTCTCAGGCCATCTGAAGGACCCTCCAAAAATGGTCCCAAAGAGCATTTTAGCTGATGCCACTCTTTGTTTCATCATATAAACAGATATGAACAACTTGTCCCCAGCGACAGAAAATGTCACTTTCGATGAATCCAGTTGTATCCAGAGAGATCACAAAATGTTCCTGTCTTTAGGGCAGGAAGGAGATTTTTTTTCCTTTTTCCTTTTACTTGACTTCATATTTTTTTCTTTTTATATCAGAGAAGATGAAAAGAATTAAGGTCTCATCCTTAGAGTGCTGCAGGCATAAAACTTCCCTGGATATCAGCTCTTCTGCAGGGATTCCTGCAGTCACAGATTGGTATTAATGATCTGGATTTGGCTTTAGGGTTAAAAGGAAAGAAATCTGTGACTCCAGAACGTGGCTGTCCCTGTGCAGAGGGGAATATTTCAGCTTTGTGATTCACTGCCACCCTGTGATATTTAGCATTTTCCTAAAAGGATGAACACACAACATGAATTAAAAAAGATCCCCAAACAAGAAGAAAACCCAAATCTGTTCCTAGTATCCATAGTGACAGAGAAAACCTGGAAACCCTGAGGCTGATGGGCTGAAAAACTCTTATCACAAAGGAATAAAATGCAAAGTTGTGACATTTGTTGCTTTAAAATGAATTCTTTTAACCTGTAAATGCTTCACTAAATTCTTCCATGGGAAAAGAAGCTGGAGTTTTCCTTGATTAGATCCCACCTTGTGTTATCTGAACAAGTTTTCAATCTTTTTTTTTTTGGCTTTGCCTTCAGGTGGAATGGCAAAATTAGGACAAACTCACTCAAATGAATTGATAATTATTATTATTATTATTATTCCTTCCATGTACAGCCAGAGTACCTGGAAGCTCTGGTGCTAGTTCAGAGCAAAAACACGGGGAAAAATCCTGCATAATGCATGGACAAAATTTCACAGAAAACAGGGAATTTATATTTTTGAAAATCAAATAACAGGGGGAGGCTCCACATTTTCAACAATCATAGAAGTAATCGGACAAAGCAGCAGGAAGTAATATATCCAAACCATCCTGCCTGTAAAAAAGAGGGACAGTGGGAATAGGTGTCCTTGCCCAGGGCTAATTTTGATGAGGGATTTGCATATGGATCATCCCAAAGTAAGGAGCCCAAAATCTACAGTGCTGCTCAATATTCCACTGTATTTACTATTTTGTGAGTATTTTACTGCTGACTGGGCCAGACTGTTGTGGCCTAAAACCCCAGCCTGGAACTGAGCCCCTCTGAGCCACTGGATCAGGCCCAGGGTGGGATGAGGGAGGGAATCAGAAGGGTAAAAATGAGAAAACTCATGGGTTGAGATCACAGAATGGTTTGGATTGGAAAGGACCTTAAAGATCATCAAGTTCCACCCCCTGCCATGGGCAGGGACACCTTCCACTAGACCAGGCTGCTCCAAGCCCCATCGGAACACTTCCAGGGATGGGGCAGCCACAGCTTCTCTGGGCAGCCTGTGCCAGTCCCTCACAGGGAAGAATTTCTTCCCAATATCCCATCTATCCCTGCCCTCTGGCAGTGGGAAGCCATTCCCCCTTATCTTGTCACTCCAGGCCCCTGTCCAAAGGAGACACCCTCTGTTTCAGCCACAGCACCCAGGGTGGGAAGCCATTCCCCCTTATCTTGTCACTCCAGGCCCCTGTCCAAAGGAGACACCCTCTGTTTCAGCCACAGCACCCAGGGGTGTCCCCTAATTCCAGCAGGAA
>NW_008688764.1:14050-37506 GCF_000695815.1 Acanthisitta chloris | reverse complement strand
ACTGCCTTCACCTTAGCTGTATCTTCTCATGGGATGTATGAAATGGGAATTATCACATGCTTTATGAATTTTGTCAGTGAAGTAATTTTGGGGGCACAGCCCTTGATTTCTTTCCCCTCCACTTCCACAGACTGAAGCAGCAGTATAGGTTTGAATCACTTCATTTATACACCATCCAAGCAAAAGGCCTGAAGCAACTGAATTCCAAGCTCAAAATGTCTCTCCGGGCTTTTTAAGTTCCTATAAAACACCAAAACACTCTTCAGTACAAAAATGAGTTACAGTTTAAGAGCAGTGGCTGCTCCCCAAGGCACAGGTGGAACAGGACCTGTGGGCCAGAGCACCAACACCCATTTGTCCTCATCATCTTCAGACACCTAGAAAACCCGAAAAAGTGAAACAATTCCTTCAAGGCAGGGCACAGTTTGTTCCACAGGAGTTTTCAGAGTTAGAAGCCTATACCTGCTTTTTGTTATGTACATTTCCCCCTCCCCATTCAGATAAGTCCTCAGCCTCTCAATTCACATGCAGCAAAGACCACAAAGCACCCCAAAATGAGAGAGAGATGAGTTTTCCTGACTGCTGCTATGATGCAACTGAGTGCAAAGAACAGGAAGGGAAGTGGTTGAAGAGGATTAAGATAGCAGAGCAGCTCCTGGCAAAGCAACATAGTCGTGTCTTACCTAACTGTCTCCCTGCCCATTTCTAACACAAATCTCTGCAATTCTTTCACTATTGTTGACTTTATTATAGGAAGAGTTTAAGACAGGACAAAAAATGCAAAAATCAAATATTTTTAAATATCAAATCAATAATTAAGAGACTTTACAAACCTCAAATGTCAAGTAACCTCTGCTTATAGCTGTACCACACTAAGGATGTGCTGATTTTTCACTCCAACGTGTGGTGCTGCACTGTAACTCCACTCCTGCACTCACATCCAGCAGCAGAGCAGAGATGAAAAGGAAATATACTTCCTTCCATTGTTTTACTGCTGTCTCATTCCACTGATAACGTGGCTTTTAGTCCACTCAAGTTATCTCTAAGCTAGGCAGAGACATAACCAGCTCCTCTTGCCCTCCCCAATTACTCTTCACCCACATAAATTCTTTTGATTTCAGAAAAAAGAATTAACAAATTAGTAAAAAAAATAAATATTCTTATTCAGGAAATATCCCGACCCCTGCAATTAATACATTAATAATCACTTAATTGTAACATTAATTGCATGACTCAGTGTCTGAATCTTTTACTTAAGCCCCCCCAAACATCCAGTACACAGAGGCCATGGGGAGGGGGTGTCTGAGGCCTTCAGACACTCTGAGCTGGCTCTGACTTCAAAGGATGAATCATCACAATCTGGCTGGTATCAGCAGAACTGGCCTGCACAATAAATGAGTTTAGACTTTCCCTGGAGGGGTTTTTGTCTCTTGGCTACAGGAAAATAATGCAGCTTGGCTGCAAGGAACCTTTTTGTATTATACAAACCAAGGAAAACATATAGCAAAGGTTTTCTGAGATAGCCTCTGGCAGTTTTAACATCAGAGCAAACTCTTTTTTCCAAAGTTTTAGGACATGTTTCAGTCAGAACAAAGACAGACTTACAGTATTTTCTTTTTGCTCTATCCTTCCAATGTGGATACAGCAGACACAACCTACATGCTTATTATTTTGGGCTGTGTCCATCACTGCCACAAAGTTAAACAGCTCCATACTGCAGAGCAAGCCTGGAGAGTTCTCAGGGCAACCAAACCCAAATCTATTTGATACAAAGATCAAAATCTGGAAGCAATAAAAAGTTTAAGTATAGTCAAATGAGACTGACTGCCAAGGCATAAATTGTTGGTATTTCTGGGGTGCAGATGGATCAGAGTGTTTGAGCCCCAAGTTCCTGACCAGCCTCTGCGGTACAATCAGTTGTCCTATTTTATATCAGCTCTAACAGAATGAAAAGCAAAACTTCTGGTAAGTCTTGCAGCTGATGCTTCAAAAGTGCATCCTATCCTCCAGCACTGCAAATGGACTAGAGAGGTTCCTGTTTGCTTTTGATTATGTGGTTTATTCATTAAAAGGTTAACCTCCTGCTGTGTTCTCCTCAGGCCACAGTGGGAGCAGCAGCTCTGCTGTCAGGCTGGAGGTTGATGAGGGAGTTGCTGGCCTGGGCCAGCTCTGCGATGGAGACTCGTCCTCGGCGTTTGATGTACCGAGCCACTGCAGACATCTCCTCTGGAGTGATGTAGATGAACTTTCCTCTGTCATCAATCACACCTATGGGGGGAAAGAAAGGACCTTGAAGTCAGCACTTTGGCTCCTCTCACTTCCCGACAGACATCAGTCACTGCTCTGGGAAGGGACGTTCCAAGTGCTGGCACAGCACTTCCTATCTAGGGCAGGCAGAACCGTGTGCCAGCAGCCAGGCTTTTATCTCCTCACTGCTGCTGGCTCTCTGAGCAGGGCTGTGACAGTGGCCAAGTGCCTTGGTAGGGCTCATTCTGTTCAAAGTAACATGTTCTTTTCATTGTGCACAGCTGGCTGGGGGTACCCCAGCATCTGCTTCAGGTACATTGTCTTCATTGAACCATAGAATGTTCTGAGTTGGAAAGGACCCACAAGGATCATCGAGTCCAACTCCTGGCCCTGTATAAGGCACCCCAACAACCCACCATGTTCCTGACAGCATTGTCCAAATACTCCTTGAGCTCTGTCAGGCTTGGGGCTGTGACCACTACCCTGGGGAGCTGTTCTACTGCCCAACCACCCTCTGGGGGAAGAACCTTTGCCTAATATCCCCCTAAACCTCCCCTGACACAGCATCATGCCATTCCCTGAGGCCATGTCACTGTCACAGACAGCAGAGATCAGTGCCTGCCCCTCTGTTTCCCCTCATGAGGATTCTGTAAACCCTGATGAGGTCTCTCCTCAGTCTCCTCTTCTCCAGGCTGAACAAGCCAACTGTCCTCAGCCACTCCTCATATGGATTCCCCTCTAGACCCTTCACTATCTTCACATTCTTCCTTTTTTGGTGCTGGCATTCTGGGACCAGGCAGCTGGTGGAGAAAGGCAGAGCAGGAGGGTCCAGGAAGGGATTCAGAGCCTCTGTGGGGCCCAGCTCAGCCCTTCCAGCTTCCCCTCCTAAAGGGAAAAAAGTTTAATTGCTATATTTCAGTTGCTCCATCAAGAGCAAGAATAGATCTCTCTGTTCTTACACATTACAGCAGGCAGAGAGCCTGCCTGGCATGACTTTTGGACTGCAGACAGCCAGGCCAGTACACATCCTTATGCTTTGGTTCCAAGTACTTTCAGATATTTCGAATGGGTATCCACATGTACCTGCCAAGGCAGCTGTTCCTCAGCCATGACCACAGGATCCGGTCACTAAATGTTTGTGCTGGCACCTTCCCCTGCTCCATCCTTGGAAAGAACAGGACTGCTCAGCAATGAACCAGACTTGTTCAGACAGGGAGCTCCCCACATGCTCAGTCTGTGCTTACATTCCATCTTGGATTGTGTGGGGACATGGCTAGGAACAGGCACTTCACTTACTCCAGCATCCTGGAGTGCTCTGGGATGTTTGCTTCTCCCACAGCATGCTGCCCCCCAGTCCTGGGCTTTAGCCACAGCACCACTAGGACAGGCTGGAACACTCCCTCAGATCATCCCAGTGATCCTTTTCAATTCAGCTTTCAGGAGACCCCACTGGCTGCTCAGCAACCCCTAAAGACCTTCAGCAGATGGATACATAAATAAAATATAGACAAATATCTAGTTATCAAGTCCTACTAAGATCCCTAAAACACGAATGACACTGAAGCCTCTCTCTGCCACAGGGAAGGTGTTTTCTGCACCACCTCTTCACCAGCTACAGTAACATCCCCTCTGTGCTTTGGCTGTCACCTGTCAGAGTGCCATCTGCCATCAGGTCCTGGATTCTGTTAATTGCATCCTGTTTAGAAGAGAAAAAGGGGTAACAAACTGATCAAATGGGAAGCAAAAAACATGTCACATGTTTAGATAAACTACAAACAGAGATTTATATTTAATCCCTCGGGACTTCAGGGGAGGATACACATCCATATTCCCACACAGACAGATGCAACAAGCACTTTGGTCTTAGAAGGCTGAATTTTCTGCATTTTGGGGAGTTAAAATAACTCCCCTACCCCCAAAAGAGACTTTTATTGCCACTTCTAGGAACAAGGAGTGGCTATAGGAATCTTCCCAGGGAAAGGCTGTGTAGTGCAACAGGCAAGTTCCATGGAGTACACTGAGGTACTACTCCAAGAACTTGGCTCAATACATTTCACATTTTTAAATACCTTTTCCTGCTCCATTTAAGAGGAAAACTCTTTTACCAATCCAAAGCAACAACTGAATTAATTGCTGGGTTAACTCTATGGTTGCTCCAAGCATGCAGTCTCACTACACCCTAAGTATCTAAGCCCTGCTTTCCACAGTTCTGCCTCTCCTTTTCTTGTAGTTATATGACTGCAGAAGCAAATTCTAATTTAGATTTCAACCAGATAAATTTCCTCAAGTGCCTCACTGCATGCTGACATGAAGTTCTGGTCTGGTTTAAAAGAGAGGCAGAGGCACAGCAGCCTGCACCTAGGGCAAAGTAAGCTGCTGTGAAGGGACACCCCAAGATCAGATTTGGTACAGGAAACCAGAAAACATTGCTCCATTTCTAGATTCACAACCACTACAGGATCCATTAGCCAGCAGGCAGCTGTGCAAGAGGCAGACTGAGCACTTTTCACTGGAACCATCTTGTAACCCAACAGTCCTTCACTGGTGCTTTGATGAATGGACACATTTTGGGGCTGACTTTGCTGCTCCTCACCAAAATCCAAACATTTTCAGCAATGCTCAGACACTTGCATAGATGTTACCCTCATTTACCTATTATCTCTCCTGTCCTTTTAAACTCATTGCCTGTACTTGCACTCCAAAAGTTAGTGCTTACCTGTGTTCTTAAACCCAGATGTGAGGCCAAGTCCTCCAGCTGGATAACTTTTGTTTTCTATGGAAACAAACAAGAGTTAAATGCAGCTGATGAATTGGAAGTTTGGCATACTCCTTTTCCATTCCTATAAAAAATTCCTTTACCAGACCAAGCAGAACCTGTCACTCTAACTAACTTTTCCTAGTAAGCACTTTTCTCTCCTGAAAAACTCTCAAGTTACTTAAACTAGTGAGCTCTGTGGAAAGACTGAGTGCTCTGACCCACTTAGGGGAAGACTCAGATACATTTGCCTGGGTTTATCCTGGACTTTTCTGTACATTAGGAGGACAGGATGAGCACCAGCACACAGACATGGCTCTGTTCTCCTGCCACCTGAGTTTCTCAGCTCCTGCCTTTAATTTCCAGTGTGCTTTATCAGGATCCCTTTTATTTTGGGAGATATTTCAAAGTACCTTTTAAAATGATCACTGGATCAGCACCTACATAAAAATCCAGCCAAGCCTGGCAGCATTAAGTGCTTTAGTCTGTTGTACTAATGTCATGTGTATTAATGCCAGAATAATCTTCCTAAGCAAGTGAGCACCTTATTAAAATTGTCAGTGTTGGAACTGCAAGTTATCATTTTGGTTTTGAGAGAGATTCTTCCTGCAGCCTTTCCCAGTCAAGGCACAGTCACCACTGCTCACATCTGGTTTTATGCTTCTCTGTAGCTCCAGAGAAAACACCTGGTGTGCTCATCTGGAGCTACTTGGTTCCTGTTTTCTACTCTGCCAAAGCTTTAGGAACTCAGCTGTTTAGTTGCAAAAGAATGTACTGTTTGTATGGAGCTTGGAAAATACAAAACTGTTGAAAAGTTCAGTTAATATTCAGGACTACATTCCTAAAATCCATATTTGCACAGCCCAAGGAGCTGCATCTCTATTAACAAATGCAAAACTTCCAACAATAACTCATTTGGTTCTGATCTTGAGTGTACACTGGAAGGACATTGAAGAAATAGAGGCTGAAATAGATTAATCTCTTTCATTAATGAAATCAGGAAAAAAAAGCCACACAGAGATTTAGTAGTTGTGAAGTTTGATGCAGCCAAGCTAGAGAACTGAATACCATGGACTGAACACATGGAACTGGAACCAGTCCATGGAATTCAGTTCTCAGAGCTGGGAACTGCCAACATTCGTCACATCTTCTTTTAAAAGGATTGGGGGGGTTGGTGCAAAGCCACATAAACAAGAAAAACAGGATTTAAACCTCTACTAAAAGATATTCCCCCTCAGTGACCAAGTTTAGTGGAAACTTTCCAAGACACATCCTGCTGTGAATAAGAGCCCAGAGGGTGGGGTGGGATTAGGATGCATTCCCCACACACACTCTGAAATCCAATGACACCATGAGGTCCCAAGGGAATAAAACACTTCACCACATGCTTCATGTTTTAGAATTATACTCTACTTTCCTAAAGCAACATAAACATATCCACATTTTCCTGAATTCATTCAATTTGAGGCAAGATGCTGCTGCTGTCCCTCAGCAAGGGATGACACAGAGCAAGAGGCTGCAATGCACTTCGAACACCCTCAGGAATGAAACATGGGGTGAGCTATCTCCAGTCAGTTAGATCAGTAAAGTTATTCAATGGAAGAGCTAAATTAAATTTTATATTTTTAAAAGACGCCAATTGCTCTTAATTTATACATTTTTTCAGACAGCTACGAGCAGCTTAGCACTGCTTCCTGCCAACAGTTTCTGTGAAGAGAACAGAAGACGAGGGCAATACATAATCTATATATTAAGCATGCTTTCAAGATTAAAGAAAGAGACTTTAACTTGTAAAAGAAAGCAATGCCCCAGTTCTGCAGCTCATCTCTGCAGAGGAAATCAGGTGTTGAAGTGCTTCTGAATCAGGTTTTCAGCCTGTGTTAATTTCTCTGACGTCAGGATGAAGTGACTAATACAAAACTAGACATGTGCTCAAACACTGAACTTGAGTTTGTGACTAATCTGTTCCGTCCACCACAACCACTAGGGCAACAGGCACAATCTGACCCTACCGTGTTATTCCTTGGAAACCCTCCCAGATCCCAAGGGACACTGAAATCTCTGTTTTACCTATGTTATCCCAGGACATATGAGGCAGAGAGCAGCCCAGCAGAGCTCTGGAGGGACTCTACACAGAGCTGTTTTTCAGACTTGCCTGGCAATCCAATGGACTCTTAAGGAGAATTATCCACGAGGCAAATCTGTTTGTAAGTTCATGAGGTAAATCTGTTTGTGAGTTCAGGGTTTTGCTGGTATAATGGACATGCAAAACCGGCCCAGAGAGTGAGATTTTGGATTACAAAACGATTAGAACTTCACTAAGTATACAAGTGATTTGCTTACTAAAGAAGCCTTTCACACACATGCCAGACATGCTAAGAGTTCAGTTTCCAGTGAAGGAAGAAAGGGATTCATTAGGACAAAGGATTTGCATAACATTGTTAGAGTAAGAGGAGAAAAATGCATGTGACCTTTGATATAGCAATAGTGGAGAGAGAAGCGTTTGTCCTTACAGATCAAAAGCAGAAATCATCATGGACACACCACAGGTTTTAAATACCCAAACCATACAATATGATGAAAGAGAGACTAACACACCCAGTTTAAAACAAGTGATCTTCTTTGCTGAACATTGAGACAACACTACAAATTGCAGAGATAAAAACAAGTAAAGGAATCACATTAAAAGTTGGGATTGACCTTTCCAATGGCAGTGTCTGAGGCACAAACACACCCTGCACAGCAGCACATGCTGGGACAGCAACTGCACTCCTGCTGAGCTCAGATGTAAAGATTCTTTGCTAAATCAGTAGCTGATATTCACAAACAACAAATGCCCCAAATCCCAATCAACAGCAAAGATTGCTGTCCATAAACTCTGAGGGTGATCCACCACACCTGGCCTTATGGAAGTGGGAAAGAGCCACAATCCTGCCCCAAAAAGCCAAGGCACAGCTGTGATTACAAACTCTTTTAACAATGATGGATGTGCTCATGGTGGTTAAGTAAATCAAGCTGAGCTAAGATATGACTTTTGTTACTTGCTAAATATTTAAGCAAATCAAAGAGGAAGTAAAGATGTCCCTCTTTGACCAAAGGTATTTTACAAGTACAGAAGGAGGAGAAAGACCAGTGGCAGCTTACCTTAACATACTCCAGGAATTCCATAAGAAGGCTGCGAGACTGGATACAGCAAGGAAAACAAGTGTTATTTTAAACTCATGACCATTAAATGCATCACAAAATTGCTGAGTACAAATATTATACAAGTGTTTAACTTGCTTAATTCCCAGGTTTTAACTATACACACTGAGAGATTGAACTGGAACCAAAAATAATCCAGCTTTAATCTTTACGAGGGATTTATGACAGGAATTTTCTAAGACAGAATGTGGCCCAGGTACAAGCTGTGTTTCAGTGTTTTCTGAAAGGAAATCTTTGAGTCTTTTATTCTTCCCATCATACATTCCCTGAAATAACCATGTCTGGGTGAGTTTGTGCATTAAGTGACACACAGATACTGAGGACATGTTGCACAAAGGCAGAGCAGAGTGACTCAGGTGGCAGCTCCTGCAGGTGCCCAAGTGCAGCACACATCTGTGCAACACATGTGCAAGCTCAACCCATTGTCAAAGCTAAGCACCTGAAAGCCACTGCTTTAATGTAAGCAGCTCCATTTTCAAAGGCAATGCAAACAATGTGCATTCAAGTTAACAGCAGATCAAGTTACTCTGCAACCCTGGAAATCAATCAGCCTTAATTAACTGCTTAGCTCTGGACTCAGGAGCTTAATTTTCAGGAGTTTCAGCACAACAGCCCAAAAAACACAAAGCAGAGTCTGCTGTGGTAACAGGATACTGAAATGCTTGAGGACTTCATCCACCACAAGGCAGGGGTGGCTTGGCATTTCTGTCTCCAAATAACTATGTACCTGTTATTATTTCTGAATATGACTTTTAAATCACCTACAATTCAAGTTCTAACTCCCCACCCCCGCCCAAGTTGTCTCAGGTTGAGATTCAGTCACCGCCAAGTGCCTGCCAAGCTCTGTTAGGGGAGGAACACCCTTCTGTTCTCACATATAGAAAGATTCATTGATCCCTGACAGGGAACTTTAAACGGTGTCTGAAGTAGAGCAATTTAGTATTTAGGCATAATCTCATCTTCTAATAGGACAGGCACAGATTTTTGAAGGAATTTTGAATAGAAATATTGCATTTCTCTGTTCTTAGGGAATTCCTCATCACCAGGCACAACTTCTCTTGGTGTCAGTCCTGGTAAGATGGAGGAATTTATTTTAGTGGGAAGGGGTCCACAGTGAGAACTTGGAATAAGTTAATACTGCTTGACATTAGGCACAAGCTACTCAGCCCAAAGCCACACTCAGTCACACTAAAGCAAATCCATTTAATTCTACAGGGTCACTTCAGCAGAGAAGCAAATACACACATGGCCGTGGAAAAAATCCTTCACATGAAATGCACTGGACAGCTCAAATGTGGCAGCTACAACCCAAGAGCAAGTCCAGCATTTGATAGCAAATAAATTGAGTCTAACAGGTTTTCAGCAGACAGAGTAAGAACTCTGTTTCCCATAGCAGCAAAACCTTTTCAAGGTTCACTTTTCAAGTATCACATCTCAACCACTATCCCCTGCAGCACATCTGCAGGCAGCTGCAGAAGGAGCACTGTGTGTCCTGTGAATTCTCCTAACAGAAGCCTTATAAGGCAGGAGTTTTTCCTTGGATATCATAGCAGTTCTGTTGGTCTAGAAAATAAAACCAAACCCAGGCAATTGCCCCCAAGAGCTGTGAGCACTACCAAACTTCAAATGTAGCTTTACTGTCTCACTCTCTGTGGCTAAGGCAGAGCTGATGACAGCAAGAGATTGTCTAAATTCCAGAATGAGTTTTATTTCAGTCCTTAGACGCAGGGGGAACTCCTTTCCAACAATAAACATTTCCCTTAGCACTCTAACTCACAGGAGTGTGGGATGAAGTGTAGCACTCCCCAGGAAATATTCCAGGTTAACCTGTGCCATGTACACAATTCACAAGCAAAAGCCTTTGGCTGACTCCTACTTTTAAGTTAATTTTACATGAGACAGAATGCAGTGAGTCTAACAAAAAGAGGAAACTGCAGAACCAGCCCAACATACATACCTGTTCCTCTGTCATTGATTCTTCAACCCCTTCTTCTTCAACTACAAAACTCTCCTTAAGCTTCAGGTACTCTTCATATTCTCTCTTCTCCTCTTCTTCCTTTGCCTTCCTTTTTTCCTCTTCCTGCACAGAAAAGATGACAAGTGGTCAGTTTGCTCCTCCCTGAGACGGGTTTAGTTTGAAGTGAAGTAGCATCATCAGACAGCAGCTAAGAAGTTTCTAAACTGAGTCTAAGTTCTCCCTTGTTGTCATCATTAGTTTCACAAGCCACCCCTGAGACAGTGACCATCTCACATGTGGTGTAAACTGGCACACACAGGACACCCAGGCTGGTTCTTAACAGATCTGACAGAGGGCAGGAAACCTCTCTTAAATAGCAACCTGTTTGCTTCATTTGCATCAATCTGGTTCTGCTGCAGATGCCGTGGCAGGAAGTCCCTGCCCCGAACTGTGCTTTGATGCAACATCCACAGTTTTGCTAATTGGCCCCAATTCTGCTCTGACAGACACTGGATTATATTGTGAGTGATCACAGGGAACAGTGGAATTACACTGGTGTCCATCTATGTAAAAATTCCAAGTACAACCTCTTTCTTATGACATACAATCAGTGTATAGTGAACTGTGACTAAGTAACTGTATAAACTCTTTCAGGGACAGGAGACAAGTTAGGATTGTATTAAAAAAGAGTTTTTTTACATGTTTCATTGTACACCAAAACCTACAGGCTCTGCTTGTAGTTATTTGCAATAAAAATATTTAATTTCCTACCCTGAAAGGAACATTAAAGAAATCTTAAAGCCCACACTAATGCTGACCCAGAAGACTCCAAGCCCAACACCAGTGACATGGTGATGACAAGATAATGTAAAATTCACATTCACAAAGCAAAACTGCGATTGATGGTTTTGCAACATGACAGATCACTCCAACATTTCAAGTAACACCAGGTTTTTACTGGGAACTCATGAATTTGCAGTTTGCCAAAATCTTTGTTTAACATTTGTTTTGCTCCTCTCTGAAACACTTTACACATGTCACTTTGCAGGTTGGACTTGATGATCTTGGAGGTTTTTTCCAATCTAAATGGTTCTATGATTCACACAGAACACAAATGCTTCCTTACAGGATGGTTTCTTCCACAAAGAAATTAATGTTTGTGCAGCACCTGGTGCAATGAGATCCCAAACTGACTGACCTCTGGCTGGATCACATTCCAAAGGCTGATTAAACTTCTTAACATTTCAGTGCCAATCTCAGGATCTCAGGGCATTCCTTTACTATTAGCACAGGAATTGATCTTTTAAAGAACAATTATATTGATTTCTAAATGTTTGCCATGCTGCATCTTTGACACTAATATGGTAATTGCTTCCTTAAATAGCTGGAAAGCAAATATTTGTTCTATGAAACCAGGAAGACACAGGAACAGGTCATTAAGGATATTGAAAAACACCCATATTAAAAAAGAAGCTATGGATCTGGCATCAACAAGATACCAGAAATGAGGATGGAGGAGTTACCTTTTAATGAAACCTGAAGAGAAAGTGTATTTGGTCCCAATTTTATTAAATCAAACTCCCAGAAAGTCAGGAGAAACAATGGTGCCAACATTCAAGAATGAGAAAAACAGGACTGAAAGGATCTTCCTGTATCTGCAAAGTCAAATCCATTTTTTCAACTGCTATCTCATGAAAAATCTACAGATCTGAGGAAGTTCTTGAGACAAAACAAGATCATTTTTCAGTCATTCATCACCCTCACAATTAGCCCAACAGACTTTTTCCTTATAAGCACTACAGGTGCCAAGCACAACATAACCATATTTCACTTGGCAGTGACAACAATTGTTCTTTCCTTCTATGTGCATTCAATTTCATCTTGATCCTGGAAAGACAAGAATAAGGTTCTTCCCCAGGTCTATTACAGAGGTTGTAATTCAACAGGATTTGAAATGAGGGGAAAAATAATCACAAAACCTGAAAATTGCTTTGGTAAATAATTGGTTCTACAAAAATTGATTCTACAAAAAATATAACTGATGAAAAGACAATGTGGCACTTGTAACTGCAACAATAACTGAAATCTATTTTCCTGTTTCGGGAAGGTCTAACAAATGAACAAGGCTCTTTCCTGTCTTCCCTGTCTGAAGAACAGCACCTTCAATTTTGTTAGACCATCCCAACACGTCCCTGTCAGCACTTCCAACACTCACAGAAAGGCAGCTCTGCTGTGAGATGGGCAAAGCACTCAGCTACCAGCTCCTCTTTTGCTTAAAACCCAACAGGAGTCTGTTCTCCAGATCCTAAATTTCCATTAGCAGAGCACTTGCAGGTGGTCTAAGCCACTGCTTTGGTAGCTAAAGTGTGTCAGCTCTCAAAGCTTTCTGGTGCTTGTAGCCTCTTCCATAACACTAAGTATTTCCAGATGCTTTTTAATCTAATTAACTAAAAATCCGTGAACAGCCTCATGTCCTTTACTACCTAAATTCACCTATGATTCAAGATGGAGAGAAAAAAGATTTAGCCAAACTGTAAGCTAGTTCAGAGCCAAGAGGAGAAATGACTTTGCACAACTGCATGGGGAGAAGCAATGAGCAACAGCAGTGGAGGCTGAGCAGGGGAAGCCTAGTGCAGTCCAGGCTGTCTGGTAGCGTTTATTCTCAGCCTTTTTTTTTTTCCACCATCAGGTCAGCACTCTTCTTTCACATGCTCAACTCATGCAGCAGTTGCATGAAGGGTCAAATTTAGGCAGGTTACATTCCCACAAACCCCAGTGTGTCTGTGTGCATAACCCACACGGAAACAGTCTCAGCCCCCTCAGGGTCTACTCACAGAACAAAGCTCAGGACTTGCTTTGTGCAAGTCACACAGAGGGCACTGGGCTCAAATAGACATTAAAAAACCCACATCTTTGTTTGTCGGGTTTGTTCACCCCTCCCCACTGTGATCTCAGAGCTGCTGCTGAGTTCTGTGGTGCAGATGTGGCTCAGGGCAGAGAGAATGGCTGGGCCACCTGCCCCCAGCCATGGGTGGGGTGCTGGGGAAACCCCAGCAGCATGGAAATTTGGTGACTGCAGATGCTCACCTTCAGCTGCCTCCCTTTATTTTTCAATTATTTTGAAGCAGCTTTGTTTCTGTCCTCATCCTCCTAAATGTTACCCAAACTGGGGGTTTGTACAGTGTGAAGAACTGGTTTTGATGTTTAGCACACTGCACGTGAAGAACAAACTTGCCCACTTTGATCATGTCTTTATTGAAGAAAATAAATGAATCACTCAAATCTTTCTTCTTTCTCTCCCTTTTCCAACCAAATGTCCACATTATGACTGCTGGATTGACTCTACCTCTGCTGGCTTGTTATGAGCCTCATGTGAGACCCAAGAGCTTCCAGAGCTCCATGCAGTCTGTAGATCTCCAGCACACTACTGGGAGACACAGCATTCTTACTCCTTCTATACCAGATCTGATCAGCACCAACTTCCCACTGGTCCCAGTCCAACTCCCAAGTCCCATCTGGCCACCAAGGACCTGGATTTGCTGTGAGGCTCCTTTCAGATCATTGCCTTTTATTTGCCTCTTACCTGGATTACAGGGATTATTTCCATGCACATTCACGGTTCCAACTGCACAAGAGCCCAACCTTTGACCAGGTGAAACCCACAGCACCCTGTAAACTCTTTCAGGCTTACAGATGGAAGCACACCTGGATTTCTGGGATCATAAATTGCTCTGGAATTCTGGGATGCTGCTTGAGTGGAAAAGATCTCACTGCTAGTAAGGAAGGCAGAGCAAACACAGGATGCTCTTTGACCACCACCTGCTACCTCTCATTTCTTTGTGGCTGTTTCCCTAACAAGCAGGATGAGGAAAGCACACTGCTTCCCATGCCAAGTGCTCTGAGGTGCCTGGACCAAAGAAACCTTCCTTGAATAACATCTAGGTTTTGTGCTGTTAGTGCAGGTTCTGCAGGAATCAAAAAGGGACTTTACAGTAAATAATTTGGCAGAGAGCAGATGGATCTGTAGGATTCCTGTGTCCCTCACTGCTTGGATAGAGTAAGTGTTCTTACCAGTCCTCATCCCCTCAAGACCAGAGTAGAATGAGTTTTCTGCAAGCTTTTCAACTAATTCCTTAGGAGAAATTAATTTTCAGGAAAGTACACACACCTGTAAACTGATGCTTAAACTGAAATTATGGTGTAGTCTCCATCAGCCTCCAAATATCCTTTATTTCTGTTCATGCAGAAATAAAGGATATAAATGCCAAACACTAACTGAAAAGCTCTGCTGAGAAGCTCTGAAATCTCAATATTCACATAATGCTTGACATAATGAAATAACTAAAACTTGGTGCCTCTTCTACAAATATCAAATCAAAGAGCCAAAACTTTCGGGTCTTACTTCTCAAAAGCTTCAAGATGACCCTCATGATCATGGCTGATCCTCCACTTCTACAGCTCTGACAATCTAGACCATTTTTATTTAGGCATTTAAATGCAAATTTACAAAAACCCATGGGCACAGGCAAAGGAAGAAGAGCTCTTATGAGAGCAATCTGCAGGACTTTGTGTGAAGACAGTGTTTTGCAACATCAGAGGAAGTTCTCATTGATAAGGTGTCAGTTGGTAAACCATCTCACCACCAAAAAACTCCAAGAGTGAAAGGGAAATCCCCAGGGTAAAGCAGAGCTGAGGCAAATGCCAATTATAAAGGAGCTTCCTCAGGCCTGTAGCCAATCAGGTCAGCAGAGCACTGGAAAGGAAACTTGAATTTAAAAATATATTATCTGGTTTGCAACACTGAAGCCAAGGGGCAACCACATTTTATTTGTAAGTGCATATAAATACAGTTAAATAGAAACAGGAGGGTATTTTTCTCAAGAATATGCAACACTTTAGCCTGCATAACTCCCTTGGAGATACAGTTCCCACCTGTTAGCACAATTTTGGTAGCACTTCTTGGGAGAGGGCCTGAAATAAAGGTTCAAGTGGATTTTGCTTGTTTAAGGACTTGCCACTCATTGAACATACAGAAATACTCTGATGGACTGGAAAAGGAAAGGAAAATGAGGCTCTCTGACAACTGTAACATTTCTCAGGCAAACTTTAGTGATAAACTCTCAATTTCTTGTGCCTTGTGGGATTTTATCAACTACAGCAATGTCAGTAATCAAACTGCCTCCAAAACCCATGCAACCACCTACTCCCTGTTTTTTGTCTCATGACTATCAATCACTACTTGACTTATCTTTCAGAATTTTGCCTTTTCATCTCCTAACTTAGAGGGGGAACAGTATCATTACATGTGTAGTCCACACGGCCTTACTGGTGACAAAACATTACTTGTAGGAATGAAGAATTCCTTCTCTAGAGGAATGTGTAAATGACGTTTTATCCTATGCATTCTACAAACCCACAATACACCCATTATCTGCTTACAGAGGCCTAGGAGAGAGGCAGCATCTTATCCACCATACAGTGTCTCATCAGAAAGATGTTATGATCATAAAGACAGTCTATACTTACAGACCCAGTGATGAAGTCTCTATTCATTCAGTTTGTTTCCCCTCCCATCACCCTGTTAAGACTAAGACACTGAAGGTCTGTTGTGATCACGCTCCCTGTGATACTGCTGTCTCTGCTGACTGAAGCAGGGACTGGAGCAACACAGCCTAAACATGGACAAGTCTAGAATTGTTCTGTTTCCTGTTAAAGATTTGGATGCAGACAGACTTAAAATTACTAGAAGTCAGTTGAGGATGGACATTAAATATTGTCAGAAACATTTACTTTGATCCACACTCAAAGCGTTCAGTAGTTACTGAATTTTCAACCCAGACACAAGGGAAAAATAAAATATTGAAAGCATTTTCCTTTGAGCAGCAGAATAATGTTCATGGTGTGGCCTGGTGGGTTGGCTTACTGCCCTGATAAATACTGGGAAAATCAAACCAAACTAAAATAGCTTAAAATCAGAGAATTTAAGCAGCTGAGGAAGGCACTGACTAAAGTGAACAGCAAGGTAGATTCAGGCATTTGAGCAATTTTCCAAAGCTCCTTTGGATTGCTGTGCACAAGACTTAAAAATCAAAGCAAACAAACAAAAAATCAGAGCCTCTTTTTCACTGAACCTTGTGAAATGGAGATGGAAGTTTTTTAGTGCAGTCTTTGCTAGAAATACTGAAAATTAAAGTAAAAATAAATAAGAGCTTCCTCATTCAACCAAAATAAATTACAGAGGCCTAAACTGAACTGAAGCAAATTAAAAATAAAAAAGTGCAAAAAATGTATTAATAAGCACTTTCAGTGTGAAAAGATCTCCAGGTAGAATTTCACCCTTATTTTCTCCTCAGCTTTTCAAGCCTGCCTGCCTGATCCTGATTCTCCAGCTGACTGCTAACCCCAGGTCAAACCCACAGGATAACATCTCTGTCCTGTGCTGCAGCTTCTTTGGAGCAGGTTGGCCAAGCTCAGCTGCATTTGCTCAGCAATTCACCTGCTGTGCTGGCTGCCACCTTGGGAGGAACTGGAAGGTCCAGTGCCACTGAAAGTGACACTTTAACAATGTTAGTGTCCAGCTAGCGTGTCCTTCTAGTTCCTCCCAAGTATGGGAGTAATTTGGTTCATTTCAACTAACTCTTCAGGGTTTCAAGGATATTAAATTCCCAGAACACTAAAAAATAATCAGGGAACTGTGTAGAGACAAAATACCTAAAAGAATAAACTCCTGGAGGGAAATGTGCTTTAGAGGCAATCAGAGGCCAACCTGCCTCTTTCAAAGCTGGAATTACGAGGGGAGAAATTGGAAATACTTAGGAGAAGAGCAGAGTGGTCACAGGGCCCACGAGGCAGAGCTGGTGCTACCGCAGGGTGTGGGAAGGGGATGTGGAATCATTGGTCCCCTGAAAGTTTGTTCAACCTGCTTTACAAATCAAAGTCTCAGACTATGCAATATATCCTGATGTTGTAGTACTGACATTCTCCTCCTCTACTTCAATTTCTGAAATTCAGGAGATTTCTATTGATGAAAAGGAAACAAAAGAATTCAGGAGACAAAGGATTTTTTGAGAGGGGATAACCCTAGAGGTAAATGGACATAAAGATCTCATGGCTACAATGTGCACTGTAACGTAGTAATTTTGTTTATCTTTTCTTCTTTTCAGAAGTTACCAGCAACACACTCCACTTACACAGCCTGCACTTAGAACCAATGATAATAAATCTGCTCCCTACAAACCACAGACAAATTTCCATGCACATAAGTCTCCCAAAAGCTTCACAGTGAAAGCTGAGGGCTGTGCTCCCCTGGGGCAGCCATCACTCAGCACAGGACTGTGCAGAACACCTCGGGCCTTGCCTTCAGAAGCAAAGCTCCCACACCACTTGCTCCAGCACCAGAGCATGAAGCTCATTGCCAGTTCTCAGCCAGCAGCACCAATGCCCAGAGCACATAAAGCAGCTGTAAAGTAACTTTTCCACCCTCACTGATGAAAAACATTCAACCAAAGCATTTCAGCTGAGCAGTACTTGTTTTTCTGGGTCACCCCTGCTAGCGCTCACCTTTGTATGCAAAGTTTAGAAATCTTTGATTGAGAACCACATGCAAATTGTGTAATTAGAATAGAATTACACAATTTCACACAACAGTTGCAAAATCAGTTGCTGATGACTTTCACTTTCTGCCCTGCTGGTTCCAGCTGGCAGTAGACAGCTCAGATGGAACAGGGGAGCAGTGAAGTTGTGAACTCTCCTTCCTTCAGAGACACTCAGGGCTGGTCTGACCAAATTCCTGAGCAACCTGGACATGGTTTGAGCAGGACAGACCAGGTGGTCCCTACAGGTCCCTGATCACAGAACTTAGACAGAAACAATCTCAGAGACAAACCTGGTTCAAGATTTCCATCAACAGATACAACTAATCCCACCTGTCGTTCCTCCTCCAGACGTTGTCTCTCCTCTTCTTTCTTCCTTTCCTCCTCTCTTTTTGACTCCAGTTTTCTCCTTTCTTCTCTCTCTGCTTCTTCAGCCTAAAAAAACATTATGCAAGCCAAGCCTTACTCTTCCTGAACAGATATTAATTTACATGGTGATACCATGAGGGGGTTTCTTACCACCTTCCTAGATGCAAACATTAAAAAGAATCATGATTAAAAGTCATTATCATTTAGCTTCTCCTCCCCTGCAGCACACTTAGCCTTGTGGTAGGTTTAGAAATTACCTTCTCACATCCCTTATCTGTATCTCAATAAGGGTTTAAGTTTTGAATGTGCATATGAGCTTATTCCCAGAGTGATATAAAGCAATATTGTGCTGCAGAATTCCATTTCTCCTCGCTTAAAATTGAGTTAAAATGGACCCTAAGGAGAAGAAAAGAAGGATTTGGAATGTAAACTCTGTAAAAATAAGTGCATTCAAATTTATCATTAACCTGGGCTGATTCTCTGAAAGCAAAAGCTGTACTGGTCCCTTCAAATCATTTTATTATTTGTTTTTAAGCCAAAGAGATTGTTTCAAAATGAGGGGATAATAAAAAGGGTATTTAGTGTATTTTTAAAAGATTTTTTTACTTCAGTCTCTTGAGTATACTTCTGAAAACATATTAAGAGAACAAGCAGAAAACATCCAATGGAGGATTTGTGGGTTTGAGTGTTTCAGAGAAAAATCTGAAGGAATTTATGTCTACACAGCAAAATAAAAATCGGCATGGCTTAAAAAGAACCAAAAGATTCCTCACTCCACCAACTGGTGCTCATCTAACTTCACTCAACTTTGCTCAGACTTTCCACAGAAAAGAGGCAAATTAAACAGAATGAATATGTAAAGTAACAATAAAATGGTGAAATCATTGGGTGAGTGAGAAAAGGTTTGTCATGGAGGTTCATATAGAACATAATAATTCACTTTATTACCACCTGCCCTGTCTACAGGGCATGTACCCCTACAGTGCGAAGCAGACACCGGATTTAAACCTCAGGTGACACTGAAATTCCCAAGCTGGGATTCTGCAAGTTCTGAACTCTCTGCACATTAAAGGCATTCATAGTTTCATAAATCCTATCTTTGGATGATGTATCAGGGTTGCCCTGCACTCCAACCTTTGCTATGCAAAGGCTGTTTGAGCTGTACCTGTAGCTCCACCTTCCAAATTACAGAACAATACAGAGTTTGCAAAAAAAAAAAAACAGACCTCCTCAAAGGAATTAATGCATAATTAATTAATTAATGCATAACCTGCTGCCTTTCACCAGCACACTTCAGAGAGTTGCAAAAAGCCTCTGGCTTCCCTGGAATTAACAGCAAAATGCCCTTCATCTCCCCCAATCCATAAAAACAATACATAGATGACCCTTATGGTCCTTTTCAACTCAGAATATTCTGTGATTCTCTAAGCACAGATAAAGCCACACCAAGTTTTTGCACTCTGAGAGCACATGAAACACCACTCACATCTGCCCACAGATCTGGTCACACTGCTACAACAGCACTGTGTGGGTTTGAGTGTATTTTTAAGGGGAGACAGTTCTGACATTAGCTTCAAACCAGTGGAAACATCCAATAAAGAGTATTCAAGAGCTGAACTTCTTTCCTCTCCATGAGGCTGACAGAGAACTGACACCATTTTCCATGGACCTCTTGGGCTATGAGAGAAAAAGCTGAATTTGCATTTTTTAAATATAACACTTGTAGTGATGACACTGCCTTTGCCTTTCTGGGGTGTCTGTCACCCCTAGCTGCTTGCTGAGCACAGCCATTCAGGCTCTGCTCTGGGCTTGATACATGGCAGGAAATGCTTACCTCTCTCTGTGCCTTTCTGGCTTGTTTCTCTTCTAATTTCCTCTGCTTTTTTGCTCCAATTTTCGCAGACACCTGAAATTCCGGCACCTCCTCAGCTTCCTCTTCCTCTGCAACATTGCATAAATGACAAATTTGAAATTGTCTGAGAAAAGTCCCTTGGAGAAACTTCAGTGCTGCCTAGGAAAGCAGCAGCAGCTGAAAAGGAGACACACACACACACTCCAGACAAGACCTATTAGATGGGAAAAGGCAAAAAAAATAAAATCAAATGAGGCTGCCAAAGCCACAGAGCAGAAGTAACAAAGCAAACACATACTCAAGTGAAGGCAGAAGTAAAAATTTCCTTGATCTTTTGAAAAGCTTTTCATAAATATTCACTGCTTTCCACAATTAAAAGAGGTATTTTCTCTCACACATAAATTGTGCTGATGGTTGCCATTACAGATCTGCTGAACACTTGCTTGCAGAGACTTTCTTTCCAGTTACCAGTAAGCTTTGCACAATGGATATCCATTGAAAAAAGTGGGATTCAGACATGTCACTCATCCACTGGTTCTAGCCTGACTGAACTAACCTTTAAGGGAAGAAGGAAAAAAAATAATTCTCTGAAATGTAAATCTTGGGTCTGACTGCAGGAAAACGACATGGAAACAGTTCCCTGTTGTATGACAATTGGTTGTTTACAGAGATGATTTCTGCAACTGTGAAATATAAAAGACTTATGCTCAAAGGCTGTGCAAATGCTATTTCTGCTCTCTCAGGGGCCAAGGAAAACTAAAGACCTTTTAAAGGCTGCAATTTCTCCCCGCACAAAGCTCAGGAACACGAGCTCACTTTATTTGCTGATCTAAATGAGTCCTTGATCCCACCACAAGAATTGTGGACTGACCTTGACACTCAAAGAGAAATCTTTGCCTCACTTTCTGCAACTCCACACAAAGTATGTGATCAGATGTCAGGATCAAAATGAAAAACCTCCACACATGGATCCCTTTTTGGGTAAACTAATTGATACTGTGCTGTCACGCTTGATGCTGACTTCAGGTCACACACTTGCAAGCCAGGACAAGTTTGGTTGGGCTGTGCCAGGATCTTTGGTTGGCAGATCTCTCCAGAGCACCTGTTCCATTCTTTTAGGACCCCAAAAAGCTGCTATGAAAGAAGCACATGGATGAACTAGACGACTCCTTCTTTACATGCAGAATTAGGTTTGAAACACTCTTGTTTTACTAATTCCAAGATGCTGTACGAGGCTATGGTTAAGCCACTGGAATACATGAGAAACAAATGTGAATGAGCTGTGTAGGTGGTTGTTTCCAGGAGGTGGAAGCTAACATGAGGTTGACTGCTGAACTGGGCCTCAGAAAATTGCTGCTGACTAGTGAGATGATCAAAAGGGTTCCCCCTTCCTACACCCCACAGAGCACCAGGAGATACTCAGACTTGACGCAGTTGCTTCTGCAATTTTACTGAAGCTTAAAATAACTTGATTTATATTTTAAATAGTGGGTTAAGGGGAGTTCCCAACACAATGGTTGAGCAACTCAGCTCTAGCAGTTATTACTCCAAAATGAACAGCTCAGTACTGGTATTATTACATAGAAAATTATTTCTGGCAAACACCATCTATGACACTCTTCTACCTGAGGCTCTGTTCAGATTTCATCTATATTAAGATTACCTGAGCCAGAGGTTAGTCAGAAACCTAAGCAAGGCTTTTAAAGCCTTTTCCCAGTCCTGGATCAAACATGCTTTTGTTCAGGAGCATTTACTTTCCTCCTGTTTGAAGCATCTGATGTGATCCCTTAAGTACCATTTCCTCCAAGTTTTTTTTAGTGCATGGAGTTTCATCCGACAACAGACAAGAGACTGATGCAGACACAGCCTGTGATTCAGCAGAGCTTGAACGGTTAACAATGCACTAAACCTGCATTTGATGTGTACTGAATAAACCTGAACATGCTGACAAGAACATAAACACAGGGTAGAAGTATTTGCTGAATCAACTGGTTTTATAGCAGAAAAGCTTCACCAAAAGCAGAGAGGATACAGCAAGATGTGTTTATTTGTTTTTAATCAAGCAGCTACTGTTTCAGCAGCTTTTAACAATCACTTTTCACACACTCAAAGCTGTCACAACACCAGAGGACCCGAAGGGGGATCAGTCCACAGGAATGTGCATTCCATCCACTCCTGAGCTTCAAATGTGATGCAACATGTTCAGTTACTGTCTCACTTGTGAGAGCAGTTTATCATCCCCCAAAGCACTGTGGTTAGTCACTCTGCCTGTGCACTCAATTGGGAAACCAAACGACATCAGATGGCATTTGGAAATTTAGGTTACATATATACAGAAGAAATTCTTTACTGTGAGGGTGGTGAGACACTGATGATGATGCCCAGAGAAGCTGTGGCTGCCCCAACCCTGGAAGTGTTCCAGGCCAGGTTGGATGGGGCTTGGAGCAACCTGGTCTAGTGAACATACTGAGATGCAGCACAACAGGAAACAGTTAACAGTCACACAGGTGTCTGAATCGCTTGAAATTTACAGGCTACTTTTTAAAAATGCTTCTGAATACCAGTAAAAAATGTGCTGGACTGCTGATGTCCTCTAACAGGACAGGAATTTACCAGCTACTCTGTAGAGAATAAACAAAAAACTTCAAAAGAAACCACCAGAATCATCTGTTTTAGTTATCACAGATTCACAGAATGGTTTGGGTTGGAAGCGACCTTAAAGATCATCTAGTTCCACCCCCTTCCATGGGCAGGGACACCTTCCACTAAAGCAGGTTGCTCCGAGCCCCATCCAACCTGGTCTAGTTGTCATCTATGTCAAAGGGTCCATCTGACCTCCTATTAAGATTTGGAAGTGAAGGAAATGGATTCCCATCCATAAAAAAGATTATGAGCTGCACAGGTGGCTACTCACAAAAGGTCCTTTGGGCACAGCCAGTGTTTTATTTAATATTTAAGCAGCACCCAAAATAAAAGGAGCAAAAGAAGGAGGTGGAAAGACAACAGGCAAAACACTGGAATGTGCTGCCCAGGGAGGTGGTGGAGTCCTTAGAGGTGTTTAAGGACAGACCGAATGTTGCACTTAGTGCCATGGTCTAGTTGCCATGATGGTGTTAGGTCATGGTTTGGACTTGATGACCTCAGAGGTCTTCTCCAACCTGATTAATTCTGTGAAAACAAAGGTTCACTCTGAAAGCAGAAGATGTTACTAACAGCATGTTATTAACATCAAACAGATGCATGACTGGAAAGGATTCTTTAAGGACAGACCGAATGTTGCACTTAGTGCCATGGTCTAGTTGCCATGATGGTGTTAGGTCATGGTTTGGACTTGATGACCTCAGAGGTCTTCTCCAACCTGATTAATTCTGTGAAAACAAAGGTTCACTCTGAAAGCAGAAGATGTTACTAACAGCATGTTATTAACATCAAACAGATGCATGACTGGAAAGGATTCAGCTCACCCTATGGTGTGGGCAT
>NW_008688764.1:7793-14023 GCF_000695815.1 Acanthisitta chloris | reverse complement strand
AGTCCTCAGGCAGCACTAATAATAGTCTAATAACTAGTCACAATTTTTATATTTTTAAAGTTTTTAATTTAATTTGGTGTCTATCCAGTTTAGAAACCAAACAAGACACTGGTTTAATAATCTGAAGCCACAGCATCAGTCAACACTTAGGACAGAAAAAGGACAGCACATAAAGGACATTAGACCCTCAGAGCAGCAGTCAAACCACTTGAAGTTTATTCTCCAGTAAAGCCATATGGCAGAACTGAGAAACCACACACCTCCCCCTTCCACACAGTCTGAGCTTGAACTGCCTTCAGGGAAGACACACACTGTGGCACTTTGGTAACACCTAAGTCACTGTATGAGTAGCAGCAAGTCAAAACTGACTTTTGATTCACTAGTTGGGATATTAGTCAAAGCTTAACTGTACTAGAAAGGTTTTCCTACTGAATAAGCACTAAAACTCATTCAACTACTACAACAGTTGATTTAGCTCAATCACCAGCTGTTTCACAAGAACAGTGTGGGACCACATCAGTGTTTCTAAGTTTACACATTTTCCAGATCTCTCAGCACTCAGAAAAAAATGCTTCTTATTTTAAGAAATTTCAGCACCAACATATTCTTCTCAAACTTATGCACAATCTCCATCACTGAATGGGGATAAAAGAAATATAATTGCTTTAATATCATTTTTTTCCACCCAAACTAGCAGAAAATACTCATGCAATATTTTTTTTGCTGCAAGATTTGAATGCTAAACTTAGATGCTACACAAAGCAATAATGGGCATATTAACATGCCCAATTATTGCAATATTGAAAACTTTAAAAACTTTTTTGTCTGTTTTGTGCTTTCTCCCTCAATAGTGATTAATGCTTATAAAGAAAAAGATGAGATTCTGATCTCCAAGTCTTGCCACTCAAAAAAGGAGAAGAACTTATGATTTCATTTATGTTAGACTCATTAAATTTTCTTTATCATGGTTTATTTTACAAGCTAGAGCCCTCAGACTTCCCAAAGCTGTGGATTTATCATTACTGATTCTGTGGAAATAAAATAACTTCACCAAATGTTCACCATACTGAACAGTCCAACTCCTCTGCTCAGATGTACAATGCTAAAAGCTCAGAGAACAGAGCATGAAAGGACAGGACAAGGGGGATGGCTTCAAACTGAAAGCAAGTAGGTTTAGACTGGATATCAGGAATAAATTCCTTCCTGTGAGGGTGGTGAGGCACTGGCACAGGTTGCCCAGAGAAGCTGTGGAAGTGTTACGGGCCAGTCTGGATGGGGCTTGGAGCAGCTGGTCTAGTGGAAGGTGTCCCTGCCCATGGCAAGGGCTTGGAACTAGATGGTTTTTTATGTCCCTTCCAACCCAAACCATTCTGTATTCCATGAAAAGCCATGCAGATGCTGGGATATTTAACCCTTTAGAATTACATGCTGTGGAAACCAGAGAACCCATATTCTGTACCAGTTTGGAATAAAGGCTGTTGAGAAAACCAAATTATTTCTCTTTGATGCAGTCCTTACTTTCTGTTTGTTAGAGAAACAAACCAAAACAGAATATTCCGTACAAAATCCCATTTTTTTTTTGGCAAGGCTTTTGCAACAAGTCAGAGAGGTAATTTTCAAGATGTGGAAGTGTGTGTCTTTCAAAATTAAACCCTTGAAATACTTGCTGGAAATATAATGGCTTGCTTAGGCTCTGCTGGCACATCCTTCCCTTTTGCCTTATGTCTGCATGGAGCTCAGCCTCACCCACACACCCACCAGACCCTGAGGGTTGCCCAAAGGTCTTTGTTCTGCTTCACAGTCTGGAGATTGCTGCCATTCCTTAGAGAAGTCTGTTTCATTGTCACCACACCACAATTTAGGGGAATGACACTCACTGGTTTCAGTCAACATTTCAGCCTCATATCAACAGCAGCAAGTTTTGGTCCGAGTCACTACTCAAGTGACAGAAAACTTGCACTGCAAAACCTGTGTCCTGCTCTCTGAGTGACTGAACAACCCTGGAGCAGGCACTGTGCCTGTGCACACCTCTGTCTCTCCACACACACTTTGCATGGAATGCTGAGACAGGCAGGTTTTCTCACTGTTTGTTTGTACAAAGTCACAGTGAGAAATAATGTCAAACTCCTCCAAGCAGAAAGACACTGCCTCTGACCATCACAGAATGTTAAGCGTTTAGAATGGACCTTAAAGATTATTTAGTCCCAACCTCCCCTGCCCTGGGCAGGGACACCTCTCACCAGACCAGGTTGCTCAAGGCTTTATCCAACCTGGATTTGAACACTGCCAGGGTTGAGGCAGCCCCAGCCTGTTCCGGTGTCTTATCGCTCTCATTATTTATCATCCTTGTTATTTAAACCACAGTGGGATCAAGATGACCCAACCACACCTGCCATTATTTGTTCATCCTCACCCATATGTCTGTGTCACTTTCTGCTTCGTGAAACAAAAATGCAGTGTCAAGTATCTTCTTCACCTCTGAGGTCTTTGCAGTGTTCACAATGAGCAGGTTTGGAGGGACATAAGACCTCAAGCCCCGGACAACTGCTTTTCTTGAACAGGATCAACAACCAAGCGAAATTTCTCAGCAAAGCACCTTTATGTTCACCCAAAGGTGAGCAGTGTCTAAGTGGATGCACTCAGAGCATCAGTCAGGCACAAACAATACCCTCCCTGGTCAGTAAATAAATGGGATCTGAAACTGGGAAATGGCGAATCTATTTATTTGCACTACCCCATGCCCCAAACAACCCTCAGCCCACCTCCAACTTATCCCCTTTCCCACTGCCTAGCTTGGCCTCTCCTGTCCTAAATGATTAATGCCTGAAATCCTCTCCCATTTATGCCTTGCAGCAAGTTCATTTTCATCTTGGCAGTAGCTAACCCACAAAGCCACCTCTGTCTGGGTTCAATTTAAATTAAGATACAACAGAGCTAATTAAGTCTTCTAGTGGGATATCAACCTAACCACATGAATACACAACTCTCCTCCAGACTCCTTTTCCACAGGGAGAGGCAGGGCACCCTTTTACAGTGCGCAGAGCACACAGACTTGAACAGGTTGCCTGGATTGCACTGGGCTGCAGGAGAGGCAGCAGTGTTGGGGCTAAATTGGGCAATTTAAGGCAATCAAACCCATTTGTCTAAAACCAGCCTGGAAGTCACATGGGTGGAACAGGCTCAGGGGTCTCAATCATTCCGAGAACTACTTTGTCACCAAGGAAGACTATCTCCCCAGCAATGTTTGGTCATCAGAGGGTATTTATGGATGTTGTGCTAACAGAAAACCTCGTTTGAGTACTCAATTAACCACTGAAAACCACTGCTCAGCAAATGAGGCAGTAGGGACCCAGCTGGAGGCCTAGCCCACAGCACAGCCCACATGGAACCTGTGAATAAGGAACCCACACACCCGTGGGGGTTGTCATTCTGGTAGAAGTGTCAAGGCATTTGGTGCTTCTGTCAGACAATCCCACCCCATGGAGCTAAGGGAAGAATTACAATCTGGTTTAGCTCCACTGGCAACAGGTATAAATTTGAATATTCAAGTTAATCATTCACTAGCCATGTCTGTATTAAATGACTCCTTAGCCAGACTTGCAAGTAAATAAGATAAAGATCTCTGCTGCAGAAGGGACAACTAGAAGTTTTCAAGGTTCTGATCCTAGTGCCTGTGTTTTGAGGGTTTTTTAACTCCCCCATTACTCTGTGAGAGATTTGAGTCCGGGCACAACACAACAGCTCAGCACAAGCAGCACTAACTGTGGGCTATGAGTCTACCCTTGAAGCTCCTTTTCTCATTCTGGAATTGAAACCTGATTGTTAGATGGAAACCAGAAATCCCTTGTGCTCACCACAGCTCCAAAGTCTGCAAGTGTTGCTTTGAGGACGTTTCCTAGAGTCAGCAGAACTGGCTCTCAGCTGGCAGAACACTACGGTGTTAACAACAGTTCCTACATTATTTCTATGACTGTAACAGTAACACAGGTTTGTCCAGGGCACCCTCACACCCTCCCTGAGGTCACTGCTAGTGATGGGTTAGTGAAGAAGACACTTCTTGGCAGAAGTCAGAGTGACCCAGAGCAGGCTCAGGTAACTTTTCCTGAACCTAAACACAGGCCCTGAGTGGAAATTCCACACACAGAACAGAAACTTACTAATAAAGCATTTCAACAAATGTAACAGTTATTTTAACAACAAAAACCAATTCCACTTGAGCTGCAGACGTTCAGAAGCCTTCTAAAGCCACAGAAACATTTGACAGGCAAGACTGAAGAATCCAGACTGGCTTGTTTTGGGTGTTTCTGTCTAAATTGCTAAATAACTTTGTTCTTCAGCCCTGGGTGCCCCAACTGGTCCTGTACTGCCTGGCACTGGACATCCCTGCATGCACTCTGAGCTCTCTTTCCATTGAATCAACTCATTCTTGTAACACAAAACTCTGCTGTGGAGGAGAGAACTTGTTATTTACAGCTTGAAATGGAGGCAGTAATTAGCCCAAACTGATGTATATTGCAATGACACAGAGCAAATACACAAACTCAGACAAATCCAAAAGTGATTCCAGGCCTATGCCACAGTCCACATAGTGAGCTTTGAAGCATGTAACACACCCTTTCCCAAGGGGGAAAAAACCTCCAAACCCCACACTAACACAGGTAGATCAGGGCTAGGCTAAAGGCTTTGCAGCACAGGGAGTCCATGACAGAAGGGCTAATCCCAACTAATAATGGCCACTAGTCACTGCACACACCAAGGATCCTGGGACAGACACTTCTCTCCACAGCTACACTGCTCAAGCATGTGCTCAGTCTCCAAATGCTTTGGGGTTCCTGTTGTGCACCTGTGCTCAGGCATCTGGAAAGACCATCCCAAAATATGAATAAAACTACGCACAGAAGCACAAAACAGAGGCAAAGAGCAAGAAGCTGTTTTAATTTGGCAAAGAAATTAAAGAAAACAAACAAAAGAGGGATGTCATTTCAAAGGAAACCATGTAAGAGCCGCAGCACTTGCATCTGATGTAGAGAAAGCTGCAAAAGAATTATTTATAAAGCCCAATGACACAGATTCTTCTATTGCTAAAGTGACAATTTAAGAGAAGATGAGCCATTTGCTCTGACAGTTTCACTGTTGGCCTTCAGTATTCGAACTTTTGATGTCTGGAGTTGAAAACAAAATATTAGTTTATTTTTTTCTTTCCAGGATGTGATCACATGAGAAGAAATAACCAAAGTTGAAAAGTTCAGACCTGTCCATTCTCTGTCTGTGAAACTGCTGAACATAATTAGCTTGAAAAACATGTTTACCTGCCAATGTGAGTGCCAGAAGCTTCTACAAACTGCAAGACAAGAAAAGCTGAAGAAAGAGCAACAAGCGTCTAATCAAGGCATCACACAGGTGTGTGCTCACAGCTTCTCACCCACTGCACACCAAAAAGACAATCTGATCTCCATTGCAAACTCCAGTGAAGCAAACCCCACTTTCATCAATAACTGAGCAGAAATCCTGAACACTTCACCCACAATCTGAAAGCAGAAAGAATCCAGTGAGGCGAATCGTGGTGATTTCATCTCTTTAGCAATAAAGATACTAATGTGTGAAGTTTCACCAGAAAAGAGACTGACGCTTACAGGGTGTGAAAAGGTGTTACTTATCATCACATTCTTGTCTATAACCACAGCACAGAAGCGCAGCTATGAACTACGTCCAGCACAGGAGGACTCATTGTCAACAACCTGCTGGCAGTAAGGCAAAGTGCTGCAGTCTGTGGTGATCTTCAGGTAACCAGCTTGATCCTGATCACCACCTGGATAACTGCTTGGAAAGAAAACTCCAGATTTTGCAGAGGTTACACTGGGGAATTAACTTTGCAAGAAACCAATACTTTACTCCAGCTCATTATTCAACGCAAGGTGTGGATTCTGTTTTTCCAAATTTAACCTGCAAGGCTAAGCAGGAAATACAAAAGCTGGTTTCTAGAAGTAAGGGAAGAGTATGTTGTGATGCACTGTTGGCACAACAAGCTGTCAGAATTCACCTCACAAGGAGGAAGATGCTCCAGTAAAAGGTAAATGGTATCTAGGGATCAAGGATGAAGTAGGAAGGGAATAATAGAACCACAGAATGTTAAGGGGTTGGAATGGACCTTAGAGATCATCTAGTCCCAAGCCCCTGCCCTGGGCAGGGACACCTCCCACCAGACCAGGTTGTTCAAGGCTTTATCCAAC
>NW_008688764.1:0-7747 GCF_000695815.1 Acanthisitta chloris | reverse complement strand
CCAGTGTCTCACCACCCTCACAGGGAAAAACTTCCTAATAGCTAATCTGAATTTCCCCTCTTTCAATTTATCTCTATTACATTTTATCCTATCACTATAGTTCCTAACCCAGAGTCCCCCTCTCCAGCTTCCCTGTAGCCCCTTCAGATCCTGGAAGGTTGCTATGAGCTTCCCTTCTCCAGGCTGAGCAGCCCCAACTTTTTAAGCCTGTCTTTATAGGGGAGGTGTTCCAGTCCCCTTATCAACTTTGTGGCATGTCCTTCTTAAGCTCAGGACACCAGAATGGTACACAGCACTCCAGGTTGGAGTACAGAAGTTGGACAGTCAGATGATGATCAAGCTGTAAATAATCATCAGCAAAACTGACTCACTCCTTTCAGGAGGCAGCTGCACCCCTTCCCCAATTTAGCACCTGCTGTAAGGCCTGATTCAAAGTTTGCAAGATGAGCTGAAGCCAATGTTACCTTCCTGCCACTCTTCTGCCTGCTGTGCCCTGCGCTGGGCTATCAGCCTGTTCCCCATGTTCCTGCGGCGCCGCGGCATTCCATCTGCGCGCTCCTCCGCCTGCGGCCGAGGCCTGGCCACCACTGCTGCTGCTGCTGCCACATGCTGCTGGTGCTCCTGGTCAGCTGCAAGAGGAAAATAAAACATTCTCACTTAATCTAATAATTCAATCTGGTTTTCTCTTTTGTCTTCATTGCTGAGTTACACAGAATCACAGAATCAATCAGGCTGGAAAACACCTCTGAGAAATCAAATCCAACCTATAACCTAACACCACCATGACAACTAGACCACGGCACTAAGTGCCTTAAACACCTCCAGGGATGGTGACTCCACCACCTCCCCGGGCAGCACATTCCAGTGTCTAATCATCCTTTCTGGGAAGAAGAAATTCTCCCTAATGTCTAACCTCAACCTTCCCTGGCACAGCTTTAGACTAACTTACCAAACACTTAAGACCCAGAAGTACTTTTTTTCCCCTTCTAAAATTTAATTTCTAATTTTAATTTTCATTTCGTACTTGTGTGACTTAGACGTGGATTCATCTGATTCAAACCTTGGGGCATTCGTGCTAAAGAGTGCAAGATGTAAATCATTGTATCTGAAACAAAACCTGAAGAGCAAATAAGGATCACAGATTACATCTGAAATAAACACAGTTACAGGGTAACTTCATTCTGACTCACTGATTTAAAGTCCCAAAAAGACATGTAGGGCCAGGCAGGACATCAAAGGTCGCTCAGCTCTCACTGCCATCCTCTCTGCACATCCTGCAGTTACTAAGATCTGACAAATGAGCTATATCCTAACAGGAGCAGCTGGGAGGAGGGAACCGACCAGTGGGTTCATTTCAAAAGTTCTCCATGGAAAAGTCTCCAACAGGGCATTTTTTGAGACCTTCTGTTGCTATCAACTCTGGCAGTCATGCCAAAAAAATCAGATAATGGAAAGATATCATCATCCTTGACACCTGCTTTGCATATTCCGTTGATAAGCCTAACTGATATCTCCCTACAGTGTCACTTGCTTAATCCTGCAAAGTATTAACCATTAGGCCTTAATTCAGGCAAATATTTCAATGGTCTCATGCAAAGCTGCAGAACTACTCATTTACTTCAACTCAGGACAATTTTTTGTGCTTTTTTGGATTATATTGTGTCCCAGCAGGAGCACAAAATGCTTTCCACACTCTGCCAAGTCTCCAGCATCCTCTGATCCAAACAACGCCTTCCTAAAAAACCCTACAATTAGCATATCTGTGATCAGAAAATAAGATTCATTATGCCTCCATCCATGCAAGGATCAAAGGGGTGTTTGCAGCTCACCTCACTCTATCTCAGAGCTTCAAAGCCACTGACTTTGGTACTGATAAGGACACAGCTGCAGCACTGAGCCCAGCACAGGCTGCACAGCAGAGTCAGCCGGGGAAGGATTTGGCTAGCAAAGCTCTCAGCAGGTCAGGATTGCTGCAGCAGCGATTGCAGCAGAACCCCAGCAAACTCCTGCACCAACACACACTGTGACATTCTGAACTGAGTCACTGCCCTGTCACATTGCTGTCACTCTCTTCGATCATCCACCTCTGTGGACAAAACTGGTCTGTAATAAATCACAGAGTGCAGGCTCCAGAGGTCTGATCATTTTGCTTCAAGGCTTGCCCAGTCTTATTCACAGCATAATAATGCTTATTTCTTCAAATGCTATAGGGCACATTTTATTGCACATCACTTATTGGACACTAATAAATGCCAAAATCACTCTCCAAAAACTCTCTATACAAATGCAGTATTAACTCTTCCTAAGTTCTTGAGATACACTGCAATTCAAACCTCAGCATCCTCCTGCTGAGGTTTCAGAGTGTCTCTCGGTAATTCCAAACGTGGTCATGCCTAGCACCTAAGCTGTGCAGTTCCAGCACTCATTTACTCTGGAGCTTGTATTTGATGCCTGTTGTCCTGTGAAACAGAGACTAGTTTGCATTTGGTGAAAGAGGAATCTATTTATAACCATGTTTTTATTTCAAACTGAGGAGCTTAACCCTCACAGAGAGAAATGTGTGAAATAAACTCTTCTCTTTTTTTCCAATTTAACTCTTCACAGGAGATTCAGCAATTCCTCAAAGTGACCAGAGTGAACAGGGCTTAGAAAGGAGTAAACACTCCACCAAACCCAACCCATAGCATGGTCAAACACTCAGGAAGTTGTTGGACATCTCAGATCTTTGAAACATTTCACACTAGCAACTCAACACATCCAGATGCTATGCATTGTCATTTGGTAGGAAAATAATATGCTTTGATAAAGCTTTTTTCCCCTTCCAGTCCCTAAAATACTTGTCCTGACAGCAGTTTGTTTTTTAGCAGCATACAGCTGGCTGAACATGGACCACAGTGTGCTGAAGTGGGCAGGAAGGCCAATGGCACCTGCTTATACCAGCCATAGTGTGGCAGCAGGACCAGGGCAGTGACTGTCCCCTGTGCTGGCTCTGCTGAGGCACCTCCAGTCCTGGGGGCAGTTTGGGGCCCTCATGACAAGAGAGATATTGAGGAGCTGGAGCATGTCCAGAGCTGGGGAAGGGGCTGGAGTACAAGGAGTGACTGAGGGAGCTGTGGGGGCTCAGCCTGGAGAAAAGGAGGCACAGGAAGGACCTTCTGCTCTCTACAACTTCCTGAAAGGAGGCTGGAGTCAGGTGGGGGTTGGGCTCTGCTCCCAGGGAACAAGACAAGGGTAAACAGCCTCAAGTTCTAACAGGGGAGGTTTAGGTTGGATATTAGGGAAAATTTCTCCATGGAAAGGGTTGTTCAGCCTTGGCACAGCTGCCCAGAGCAGTGGTGGAGTCACCACCCCTGAAGGTAGTTAAAAGCCATGTGGATGTGGCACTTGGGGACATGGTTAGTGGGGGCCTTGGTAGTGCTGGGAGAAGGGTTGGACTCAGTGACCTTAGAGGCTTTTTCTAACCGAAACAATTCTATGATTCTACAGCTTCTGTTTCCAGGCATTCAGATGGACACTCATTTGAAAAACATGAACATTAGTCATTGTGTTTCTTCCCATCCTTCACAGGAGAAGAAGAAAATCCTCATTTCCTCCGCCTGCAGCACACCTAACCTGGTTCTTCAGGGGTCAGTGATGTGCCTACGTGACTCCAGACACATTATCTGTAGCAGAATCCAGAAAGTTACATGTGTGTTCTCTCTCTCTGAACCGTCTCATAGACTGACAGAACTGGTGGCATCACAGAATACACTTATAAACCCTCTTGCTCTGACTCTTGGAACTGACTGTCAGATTTGAGCTGAAGAATAATTTGCCCTGGGGCCTGTCCCTGCTGCTTTTTTTAACCTCCTCCTGCATCACAGGGCAGGGTTTGACTGTTGCACTTATCTGAACACATCTCTTTGCTTTCCCGTAGCTGCAGAGGTCTCAGAAGTGAGACTCCGGGCTAGCCAGATTGTGAGGAGGTTAATCACACAAGGACTAATTAGACTTCATCCAGAGCAATCTGAGTGAAACTTAATGACCATGATTAAACAGGTGAGACAAGTGACCCACGAGTTGCTCAGTGCTTTGCAGAATCACAGAATGTTAAGGGGTTAGAACAGACCTTGATATCCATCTACTTCCACCCCCTGCCATGGGCAAGAACACCTTCCACTTGACCAGGCTGCTCCAAGCCCTACCCAATCTGGCCTTGAACACTTCCAGGGATGGGGCAGACACAGCTTCTCTGGGCAGCCTGTGCCAGTGCCTCAGCACCCTCACAATAAATGACAGGTCAGACTAAATCAATTAGATAAACCCCTTAAATTAACAGGCCACACAAACCAAAAATTCAACAGATGCCTGGAGAATGGGCATGGATTCAGTCTCTACTTAACCTGTGTGTTCTCCAGTGCTCGACTCAGCCTTCAGAGCCCAGGGAACACCTCCGTGCTGGGCACAGCAACTCTGCCTCAGCGGTCAAGAATCATCAGCACAGTGCAGAGATTATTTCTTCTGACTTGTGAGCCAGTGCAGAGCAGCAGCAGCGAGACTCTGGTTACACCTCCTTCCCAAAGGGAGAGAGAGGAGAACTCTGCTCTGAAAGCAGAGCTCTTTCCTAGACTGGATGTGAACCAGCAACGTTGTATCACTACGAAATCCTTCAGAACCTAGACTTGTTAGGACCTAATTTTACACTCTCCAGTGAGAAATCAGCTCCTTCACGAAGCTCTGCAAACTTCCACTTGCTAACAGCAAGGATATTTTCCCTTGAGAAGCAACTCCTGCCTACACCAGCACCTCATCCTCAGTTCTATCAGACAAGCAAGTCCATCAAGGTAACATCAGGGCTGGCAGGGTTTGAGGCAGTTTGTGAGGCGTTTCAGGGACAGAGCTCCACCTGCTGCACCCTCACACTTCGGTGGCACTTCCCACAATGCTGGCACCATCCAGCACCTTCTGCCTCCATGGAAAACCTGTGGAATTCAACCAGAAAGTGATTTCAATGCAACAGGTGGAAGTGAGCTTGACTTCCCTGAGGAGGTGCTTTGGCCTAGAGCAGCTTATCACAAATAGATGTTCCAAACATGTATAAAGCCAGAAATGCTCCCTTGTTTCCCTGTTCTCAGCAGAACAAGTCCAGGCATGATCCTGCTGGGAACACTGGGCTGCTCCAAATGACCTTACAAAGGGACTACGAAGGTACAGGATTTACCTCTTGTGCTCCTTAGCTCCCTGAAGAGGTAAGTCTTGAACATTTTACAAAGGCAATTCCCAAGAGAAGCTGCTGCTCCAATCCCTGGACATGAACAAGGAAAGGGGAGAGCTCCCAACGTTTCTCTAGGTCAAGTGTTCCTGGTTTCAAGTCCTTTCCATGTGGCAAAACAGATTTACTGGAAGAATTGTGGCAGCTTCCATTTTCCACATAATAAAAGGGATCAGGAGAGAAAATTCCTGCTTAAGAACAAATTTCATAGCTACTAAATGCAGTTTTGAAAAACAATTTCGTTGTGCACAGAGAACAAAGTCATTCCCAGCTGGAATTCTGTGAAAGGCTTTATTATACCAGAAATCAGGATATTAAGGTAGAAATCATCTTGAAACCACAATAAAAAAGGCAAAAGCAATGTGGAAATGCCAAAAAAGTTATCACTGAAAAAGAGGCTTTGAAAGAATTAATGTAAACTAACTTTAATCAAGCTGCTCAAAATTAGTATTAAACCTTTTATTTATTTATTAACTCACAGTATTTAAAACAAATGTTTAGGCTTCAATTTAGAACTTGGAATGCTTAAAAAGACAAGAAATCCTCCCAAGCAAGCTCCACAGTTCCTGATCCATCTAAGCCATGACCCAAGTCCAGCTCAGGAATGATGAATTTCTCCAGGACATGAATCCCTCACTTTTACCAACAGCTCAGCTCCAAGTCAGTAGGAATTTGAATAAATTACATCAGTTTCTAACCTACTGAGAAAGATCTGGACCAGGTGTAATAGGGAGAGGTGTGAAATGTGTTGGAAAAGTTAGTTATTACCAGCCAAACCTGCTTTTAACACAAGGTCCTTACCACCTTACCTTACACTGAGGAACTGTGTTATGTAAAGGTGTTTTCCTCTTCATTAAAAATTATCAAAGCTGCTCTCCCAAACCCAAAAATAATACAAATGTAACCCCCAAACACTCCATATCCTCAAATCCTGTGGTGATACTGACCAGGAATGGAGAGTTTATATCCTGGCTAAGCACCTTAATTTGAGCCCTGGCAGGCAGACAACCTCCTCTCTGCCACTGAGAAAAAAACCACAAGGATGAGAACTTCAGAGCCACATCTGAGTTCTTCCCACAACTCCCAGTTCCTACCCACTGCAGGTCACTGCCACCATGGAGCAACTGGAATTCTTTGGGGTTGGACTCAATGATTTTAAAGGTCTTGTCCAACCTAAACACTCTGTGAGCTCACACAGTGCAAAAGGAGCAGAGCTTTGGGGTGAAATTCAAGCAAAACAGGGCGTGAGGAGAGACCATGCTGGGAGCCAACTGGGGACACACTGAGACCAGACTGGGAGAGACTGGGACCATGCTGGGGGCAACTGGGAATGAGTGGGTCTACACTGGGGGCAACTGGTGTAACTGGGACCATGCTGGCAGTGACTGAGAGCCAACTGGAGACACACTGAGATCATATGGGAAGACACTGGAACTGTGCTGGGGGGAATGGGACCATGCTTGTGTCAGGTGGGGGTGACTGAGACCATGTTGGGGAAACACTGGGATCATACTGGGAGTGATTGTGACTGTGCTAGGGGCAACTGGGAGCAACTGGGATCACACTGGGAAGAAGTGGGAGCAACTGGGACGATGCTAGGGGCAGCTGGGATCCTATTGGGAGCAACTGGGACCACAGTGAGGGTGACTAGGACCATACTGGGACCATACTGAGAATGCATAGGAACATGCTGGGGGCAACTGGGATCATAACGGGAGGAAGTGGGAGCAACTAGGACCATGCTGAAAGCAACTGGGATCCTACTGGGAGTGACTTGGAGCCACTGGAATCATACTGGGGGTGTCTAGGACTGAAAGCAACTGGGATCACACTTGGAGCAATGGGGAGCAACTGGGACCATGCTGGGGGCAACTGGGACCACACTGAGGATGACATACTGGGATCACAGTGGGAATGACTGGAAATGTGCTGGGGAGAGAGTAATTCTGCATAAAAACATGAGTTGTGAAGGATCAATGTTAATCAACACACTGAATAACTTCAGCTTGAAAATAAAAATGCCCTGTTTCTGTGGTTTTCCTTTGGAAAGCATCATGTGCTAAGTGGTCTCTAGAAAGGGTTTCCTTGGGTTGGCCTCAAAATGACATTTGACTCTGAAACACAACTTTGGTTTATAAAATTTCAACAGTTTTGAAAATAGAATAGGAAAAATCAAAGCAAATCAAGTCTTAAGTTTCATGTTAGTCCAGATCGGCTTTTCCCTCTGCAAACCTTTCACTCTACTCCTCCAGGGAGGTTATTGTTATAGAATATCATTCCCCACTTGGGCTGCTAAACGCCTCACAGAGAAACTGACAGCAAGTGACAAACAAGCTGTCGCGCAGCTCCCAACCTCTCACAGCCTCTGCACACACACCCCCCCCCCGCGGCCACCAAAACCTCCTCTGAACTCGTCTCTCTCAGCGCCTCTCGCTGTTTTTCGCCCCGTGGCTCAGCTCTGACCCCCTCGGGCTCCCCCGCCATGTTGCCCCGGGG
>NW_008688763.1:55776-73779 GCF_000695815.1 Acanthisitta chloris | reverse complement strand
TAGGAAGACATTTTTCACAGAGAGAGTAGTCAAGCAGTAATGGGCTGCCCAAGGGAGGTGGTGGATTCACCATGCATGGAGGTTTTCAAGATGAGGCTGGCTGTGGCACTTAGTGCCATGGTTTAGTAATGACGGTAGGGTTAGACTCAATGATCTTGGACGTCTCTTCCAACCTGGTTGATTCTAGGATTCTATGATACTTAAAGGGGCCTACATGAAAGATGGGGTCAGACTTTTTTCAGGGCCTGTTGTGATAGGACAAGGGGAATGATTTTAAACTTAGAGGGTCAATTTAAATTAGATATAAGGAAGAAGTGTTTTATAATGAATGTGATAAAACACTGGAGGTGTGGCTTAGGGCTCTGACCAACATGATCTAGTTGAAGATGTCCCTGCTCATTGCAGGGAGGTGGACTAGATGACTTTTAAAGGTCTCTCCCAACCCAAACTATTCTATGATTCTATGCATCACAGAAAACAAGGTGTGTCTAGGTCCTGGAGAACTTCTAGGTAACATTAGCAGGTCCAGCTGCCCATATGCAAGTACAAAGCTGTGGACGTCCATGTACTTAGTCCTTCCTGACGAGCCAGACCGCAAGTTGTTTCCTGTGGTCAGGAGCCACATCTGAGAGTTTCCAGAGCAACGTAAGCAAACTGGGGACCTTGTAGCTAAAATAGCATACATTTCAGATGAGATCAGAACTTACTAGAAAGGAAAAAAAAGCACAACTGAGGAAGGATATGGGTTAGAGATGATTGCATACCTACTCAGTTTGGGCGACTAATATGATGGGTCACAGTGCTTTTGATGCCCTGCTTTATAGGGGGTGCTGAAACACTACTTTTTGAAGCAGTCCAGTTCTGATATCCATCCAAAATTAGTATGTTTGTAAGACTATTTCAACACCTGCATTGTGCAAGGTAAAAAGTGTCCCATCCTTTGATAATTTCACTCCTGTGTGGGAGAGAAGGGTACCTCCCCATGCTGCTCTCAGAGCTGCTATTGTCACTGGCATTTCTCACTGGTAGTTAATATACAACCACAATGTCCACAGAAAGCCTAGATTTCCACAATTATTTCTGTACCTTGACAATGTCTTTTTCAAGAGTGGCAAGGGTGGGGCAGGAAAGGGGAGATTTCCTTTGTATTGCCTTAAAAGGGCTAAACAAACTAACTGTAAGTCACAGAGTATTGATCTGACCTTCACCTAAGACAAACTATGTAAAACCTGCTGTAGATATATGGAACAATTGCTGTGTAATTGTATCTGCTCTTTCCTACTGAACTGTAAAGCAAAAGTAAAGTGAACATCTCAGATGATTTAATGAGTTTGCTTACAAAAATGTTTTGTTCCTGCTGTATCATGCAGGTTCAGGACCTCACTGTGTTCTGCATGCAGACACAGCATGGAGCAGTGTGTTCTTACTGTGATGTCCATGATTCTTGTTCATCCCATTCCTTCCTCATCTGTACTTGCAGTCTCACGTCTAAGGTATTGCTGTTCATTAGGCATATGAGCTGATGGCTCTTCCATGTTTTGTCCCAGTTAATTTTTAATTTATTTAGGATCCAGTAAGATGTGTGACTAGTTCCAATACAGCTGAATCCTTGAGGATTTATCACCAGTGACTTTTGTCATTATGTTACTGACCTGTCTTTGATTAAATCTAGTTATTCACAGCTAGGCTTTATAAACCAAAATATGTTTACACCTTACTGATCATCACCTTTTTCTCTATCACTGATACTTACATCAGATGATATTTGTGCATCCATGACATGTTGTGTAGTCTCCTGCTTAGTTCTCTCCATGGTGGAGACTGGTCACTTTATGTTTTCATTTTCCATTTTCTATCTATCTAGTTTATTTTCGAGGAGAGCTATTTGCCTTCAAAAGGTCAATGATGCTATAATAACAGCAAAGTTGGGGAAAAAAAGTCAAAAGTTGGGCAACAAAGAAGAAAGGTGCAAACTACATGCTCATTTCTGGAGGTGTGGCAGGATGGGACAAGCCAAATGGGTTTGTTCCTTACCTAGACACCAGGGAATGCACACTGGGACAGCGTAGGGAGCCAGAATTCGTTAGTGCTGCTGCTTACTTGAATGGCTTGTTATCAAAGAATAAATAAGTTAATATTTGACTTTGGGGGTGAGGCATTACTTTTCGAGAAGAGCTGAAACCAATTAGAAATTGAATACAACAGTATGTAGGAAAGTGTGCACTAGCATTATTTTGTATCTTTCAAGAATGGCATTTTACCTATTACGTTACTAGTGATTTGTTTGAGTTGCCAAGGACAGATGATGTTTAATGGTGTTATGAGGCTAAAGCACCTTCCTGGAGAAAACCTCACTCCTGATAACCACAGCAGTTGTGTGTTTTAATAGCCCAGCAAAGGGGAGAGGGGACAGAGACACAGATTCAGTGATGTTTCAGCGTGATCCCATTTTAATATTTAGCCATGATCACTTAAAGCCTTCACTAGGGAGATGGTGTTGACTTAGTGCTTGTGGCAGGTGCAGTCTGTTTAGCTGTACTGTGGTACCTGGCTCATGCGACCTGAGGGTGGTAATGCAGGTGGAGTCCATTGCCTGGAGGCACTCCACCCAATCCTTGGGTGTTGCCCTCTCCTGCCCCTTGCAATAAGACAGTGTGTTCTGAAGCAATTTCCAGCCCTCTACCTGGGAAGCAAGGCCTGTGATCAGATACTCATTTTGGTCACCTGGCATAGAAGACTAGTGGATTGCTTTTGTCAGCACAATTAAACTAGCTTCTTGGTGGGGCTTTCTTTGTATTCATCAGGTCTGATACAGTTTTTGAACGTGCAAAACACTTTGTGTAAGTGGGAATTAAGCTCCTGTGTTGACTCTACCACATCTCTCTTCGGAAGATAAAGACCTGGAGTAGGGCATATCTCAAGGATGTGGAAGCTTTTCTAGGTCCATGATTTCACCTGCATTATTCCCTTTGTGCTCAGGTGAATGGTTAGAGGAGCTGTGAGGGATCCTGGTGCAGTAGTTGGAAAGCCAGGTCTCAGCCTTCAAGACTTCATGAAGAACATGTGCTTCTCAGGGTGGTCACAGCATAGTTTTCTGTTAAATTCAGACAAGTGGGATAGAGATGAAGAGCAGCACACAGGCCCTTTAAGAACAAATTGGCAGAAGAAGAGCTCAGTATTTAAATTTAGTGCAGACGAAGAGGGAAAAAATTCCCTACAGCATCTGGTTTATATTACTGCTTTCTGCCTCAGTAGAGGGTGTGTTTACAGTGAAGCTCTCTGGTGTGTAGCGAGGGGGGTGCTCAAACTGTTCATTTCTGGGGAACTCTGCGCTCAGGATATGCCTTGCAGCTATCTCCCTGTCTTCCCTTTGGCCTCCTTAACTAATCCCATCTCGGCTGTTGAGCAGAGTGGAGGGGTGCCCTGTCAGGCCTGAGGTGTCTGAGCACAGCACTCCATCTTCCAGGGTTCTCTAAAGCTGCTTGCTGTCCTGGCTTCTTCCCATTTTGTTCCGCCGAGAAATGAAAGCAGATAGTCCCCTGATTATGAGTTTATGCAGACATATGACCGACGGCTACATACAAAAACTAAAAGTGCTGATGCGTCCGTGTTCTGGCTGTGCTAATGCTTTGAACAGAGCCAGGCACTTCTGATTTTTCTAAATACAAGTTTGAAGCTCAGTGTGGGAGGTGGAAAGAGCAGAAAGATGGCTGGGTTTTAGCTGTGGTGGAATTTCTCTTTTGTGTGTGTGTGTGTGTCTTGTTTATTACAGTGTGGTTTGTGGTCTCTGAGCAGTTTCAGCAGAGCCCAGTGCCAAAAGGAAACCTGAATATAGTAGCAGTAGTGGAGTGAGCTGCTCATCTGAAAGTAGCACAGCTTTGCACGGATCTGTGGTAAACTGTGCAAATGCTCACCTCCACCACTAGCTTGTACATGCTGTAGCGTATCTCCTTAAGGACTGACTGCACCTCTGCTCATGTGTACTGTAAAAGTACAGTCATTGGCAGTGAGCCCCTGTGCTCTGTTTGGCAGACAGGGAGGTTAAAAATTCACCTGATTTACATATCACCTGATGATATGTCTTGCGTGACAAGATTTCGTCATGTTCAAGGATAAAATACAAAGTTCTTTAGACCTAGAGCTGTGGAAAAAAATAATTCCTAGCCCACAGAACTAGTGATCATTTCAGTGTCTGCTATTTGAAACTTTTGGGAATAGATGCCATATGCTTCCAGGCAGAAGGAAGAGAAATGGAAAACCTTGTATTTATGATCATGTATAATACAGATTTTTCATATGGTCATTCTCTCCAGCTGCTGCTGGACCAAAGCCTGTTGCCACCCCTGCCAGACTGAGATTAAAACTTGTAAGACAAACTCTTTGCCCAGCTATTTTTGCAATTTCCCTCATCCAAGAAAACACAAAACTAGTCTCCACCTCTCCTTTTTCCTCCTCCTGTCCCAGAACAAGTCGGAAGCAATTTGTCTTGCAGTTTTCATCAACTCTTCTCTTAAACAGTAGCAAAGGCAAATAATAATCTTTGCCTGACCCATTCAAATTAATCACCTCAACTATTGGTCATCCATGCATCTCTTTAGAGATTAATTGAAATTTAAACCCTACCCTTGCCTCTTTGCCATTCTTTCAACAAACCACCTTGTTCATTTCCTAGTGACTGTCCAAGGGAGAAAAAAATACCAAGGGACTACACTTAGGAACTGCGTGATTGATGGCAAAGCTGGCAGCACTGTGTGTGTGCCCTGTTCCTTGATGATGCTTTAGGAAACACTGGTATGTAGGGGGATGTTCAGCAATTACTGCAAAGGGCCAGTGCTTCTCAAGAAGCACTGTTAGAAATGTTCTTTGACCAAAGATGGCTATACTCTTTACTGTATTGCAGCAATTTTAAAGCGAAAATTGTGTTTTCCATGGGGAAAAGCAATATTGGGATGATTTTTGGTTTAGTGGTTGGTTTTGGGGTTTTTCCCCCAGCAAAAAGGCCAGATCCTAGAAATCACAAAATCCTGACATTTTGGCCAGTTTCCTTTCCCTTCTGCAACATATGTTTGGGTATGCAGCTAATAATTCAGTTGTATCTGTGAAGTTGTTTCCAAAGGGAGTTGCATTTCCCAAGATATGCACACATTAGACTTATGTAAAATGACATCCTGCTTGGTAGCTTATTGTGGACGGTGCCTTTAAACAAGTTCCTGCACAGCAGAAGAAAATGGGAGCATGAGGCATCTGAACTGCACCTCCTGAAACACGTCACAACTCCACTGCTGGAGCAAAATCCTGCAACTTGTGACAAATTATTTTTGTTATATGCACTCTTGCTGTAAACACATCATTTTATGTACAGCGGGAAAAAGATGTCTTGAATTGTCAGAGCTATCCTGAAACTCACTTGCTTTTCTAAAGAGTGAATTTGCAACTATCAATTGGGAACACTCACTATTTAATAAGAGAGTAACTGGGAGTTTGGTTAGGGTTGAAATGAAGCTACAGAAAGGAAGGAAAAGTACTAACAAGTAATGTAGAATTGTCTATAAAAAATTAATTTTAACTTTAGTTCTGTGGGATTTGACTCTTCTATCTTTGCTCTTTTGCAAGTTATTTGCATTAATGCACAGTATCTTGGGACATTTGTCATGGCAAATAAGAATTGTTCCAGTCCTCTTTCTTCCAGCCTAAACTAGGTTTAAAAAATAAAAAGGCCTTCTGATTAAAAAGGTGTCTTTAATCAAAATAGCTAAGACATCATAAACTCAGAGGTGTATTCATTTTCCTTGATAAAAATACATGACTTTTCTTCTTTTCCAGTACTCTGCCCACCTGAAAGCTCCTCCTTAGCGAGGGAAAACATTGGGATTTTTTTCCTTTCGTCCCTTAACTGAGCTTTGGCAACAATGCTAATATTGTTATACCCACAATGATGCCTCCTCTGGCCTCCTGGAGAATGCACCTTTCATACCAATGGCCTTTGCTATAAATGGAAAGGCTCTGGGTATGTGCAGAGCACAATGAAAAAAAAAACAACCCTAGTGCTGGCACTCACCATCCAGTTTACATCATCTGTCCTCTCTTGTGGTGAGCTCTTTGACCTCATCTCCTAGAAATGAACAAATCCTAGAATGTGAATGTCTGTGGCTAGGGCTTAAATCACAGTCTGTCCTCAGCCATTGGAGTTGCTGCAGATCCAGCTCCTGCCTGCATATTATTCATATGCTTTCCTGGCTGCCCCGTGTGCCAGTTTCCCAGCCAGACACAGTAGTGTGGTGTTACTAATCTCAGTTACATTTGGGGTTGTCACATCTTTTCAGAGCGTGACTGTGGAGCAGAGCATGACTTCTAAAGAAGGCAGTCCTGGGCTGGTCCCCAAGTCCTCACTTGTCAGTGGAGATATCTGTTTGCCCAGGGCATTGGTTTTGGGACTCGCATCCTCTATCTTTCTCCCAGAGAACATAATTTGAAGCCTCCAGCTCTTTGAGGTAGAAAAACAGAAACGGGAAACATTTCCTGATGGGCTGAACTGGCTGGTAGCAGTGTTTTCCTCCCAGTTGCTTCTGCATAGTGTTTCCCGCTATGTTCCCTTAGGTTTTCCTGTCATCAGGATGGTGAAAATCTTGCTGCTAGGTTTAAAAAGAGATCATATTTTCCCCTATAGTATCTGGTAAAGCATCTGCTTTTACATAACGTAGCAGCTCCGTAGAACTCCTTTCGTCTTAGTTGGAGTCATCAGACATTTTCTGTCATTCTGCCACTCTCCCCGACAGTGCAGGGCCTGAACCCAACCCCCTGTAGTCAGTGGAAACATTCTCCTTGGTAGCCTTTGGGTTAAGTCCAGAAAATTTGCTGACTGCTTTTCCCAGGCTGTACCTCGAGCAGTTATTCTGACAAGCTCAGCACCCTTCCAAAGTATTGCAGATCCCTGGTGCATGTGTCTTTAAGTCTTGCTTTCTTTTTTTCAGAAAAAGTTTTGGACAATTAGACTGTAAAACTATAGCACAACTTTTTAAAAAGAATCAACAGTACTAGTAGATGTTAGCTCAGAGCTGCTGTGGTATGGAGAACTGACTGCCCGTGCTAATGGTTCAGGTTAAACAAAAGATAAAATAAAAGAAAAAGAGCCATCAACAAACTTGAATGTTTCTCTTTTCCTTTTACTCCTTGATACCAGTTCCACATCTGACTTCTTTTAGACAGTGTTTCTTGCTTTGATAAGTGACATAAGCAGTTTCAAGACAAAGTAATTAAGATAAAAGTAGGTGAAACTATGAGGTTTTAGTCATGAGATGAAGAAAGTCTTTAAAGACTACATCCCCTTAAAGTTAAGTCATATTCTCCTTAGATTCCCAGCCTGGAGTCTTGGTGGCTGTGGGCAGGGCAAAGGAGCATGAGTTTGGGGCAAAGGCAAATTGGGAGACACAGAGAAGAGTGTTATGCTGTCCTCAACCAAGTGTTATGTTGGGTGAGCCAGCACTGCCTTTATCTCTCTTAATGCAATTGCTGGTCCCTTGGGATGTCTGAAACATTGAACCACAGTACTCTGGAACAAGGCTCCTGCTGTAATTATACTCTGTCATAATTTTAATCTTCACTTGCCCTTTTTTTTTTTTCTTACTTTGAGATCTCCATCCTGGTCTGAACACAACATGCTGGAAAGACCTGACTTGAACTCCCCTTCTGTGCTCCATTATACTACTGAGCCTCAGTTCCTATGCTTACTAGGTACTAATCCCTGCAGGGGGCTGTGCCCTGGACTCCTGTTACAGCTTCTACATGGGACAGCCCTTGCCAAGCTGTGTTTTCCTACCACCACTGTTTCTGGTACCTTGGCTTAGGTGCTTAGATACTCAGACACCTCTACACAGGTTTTCACTGTGCTGTCCAGGTGAACCGACAGACTTGGCATGGATCAGTCAAAGCACACCTCATTACCAGTCAGGGCTATATATCCTGCATGAAGATAGCAGATCTCATCATTTGCAGTGCATGTGGTGGTAAGTTGGTGTTAAAAGCTTGCAGTGGCATGCAGATGCCTGAAGGCCCTTGAAGATGCTCACTAATTAGACTACACCTTGGGCTGTGATGTACACTGGGAAATAGCTTGCTACTCGGTGCTGCTGTAGACAGTTCAAATTCTGTTGTATCCTAGCTCTTAGATGACATAGTCATGTCTCAGCAAGGAACATGTCTTAAGATTCCAGAAAATACCATCTTCATAATCTCACCACCCACAGTAGCTTTAGCAATTCAATTTTAAATATGGCCATTACCTTAATCAATACCCTTCCCCACAACCACAGGACACACAGACACTGATCTATATGAATTTGTATTGTTCTTAGTGGTTTCAAGTGTTGGGTATTTAAACTTTAAGTGAAAAAATTGTTGAGCCTACAACTGTGCAAATATGTGAGGCCACCTAAGAATTACAGCCTGGGAGGCGAGATGCCTGTGGTCAACTCCCAGTAATTTACTGAGGACCTGATCATATGACACTGCTTGTCTGTACACAGTTGAAAGCCTGCAGGTTCAGTGAGACACGCAGTGGACACACTGGCAAGCTTGTGCCACAGTAGACTTACCTTGTCTTCATGCATGAGAAGCTGCAGATCTCAGCCCTAATCCTGATTGTCGGTGCTGGCTTCACAGAGGTACCAGCAATAAAAAGCCACAACTCCTGCTGCTTTGTGTGTGTGAATGAAAGAGGAACATCTGCTTAGGGGTAGATAGAGGAGTAGCTTCACCTTTTCACTGTCTCACTGTTGGTCTGTGTTGCAGGACTGGAGGTGGGACGGAGAGAGGGTGCCAGGGTGGTCCCTGTTCAGAGTTCTCAAGGCTCAGTTTTGTATTTTGCCTCTTAGAAGACATTTACTGCTCACATGGGTTAGCCTTTATGGAAACATTCAGTATCTTGCCTTCACCCAGATCAGTTGAATCCTTTCATCCAACAATAAATGTGACATTCCCTTCTCTGACCTGACATTTTATTTATTCCAGAATGGCTGATGGATCTCCCATACAGCTCCCACACAGACTCTCAATTATCTTATGTCTGAGTAATGGCAACATTCTTTTTTTCTGACCTCCTTGAAACAATCCAGTCACACTCACCCAAACAGCTGCAGCCATAAGTTTTGTCACACATCACTTTTAAACATGCCCTTCAGTTCATGTGTCTTCAGTAGCACCCCTTTCTTCACCTTATTGAATATGAGGTATCTGTCTTTGGTTTTAAGGCTCTATGTCACCTCCCATTCTTACCTCTCTGCTATAAGATGTCAGCTCTCATTTCTATCAGCCCCTGATGCCAACTGTCTGCTCATTACATTTTCAAACAAATGCCTTTTTGCTCGTCTGTCCTGCCTCTCTTGCTTAGGAGTGATCTGCTATAGACAAGCACAGTTCTGTTGCTTCCCCTATAGGTAGGCTGCCAGCACCAACTGCATGGACCAAACTAGAGTACATTGCCCCATGACAGCAGGATGTAGCTGTAGAGAACAAGGTGGTGGCACCAAACATGGGAGAGTGTGAGGGAATCAGTCCTATGGTCTTGCACAGGAGGCTGCAGTTCAGGGACATTTGCATAGCTTGTAGGGATTGTTCTTTTTTTTTCAGATAGGATCAGTCTTTTTTCAATGAAATCTCTCTTTAGTTACTATGATCTTGGTATAAGACATGACAAGAGGTAGGTTGTGGGTGCGCTGAGACCATTGCCAAGTCCCCTGACTAACACTGCCTCCTTGTTCTGGGGTGCACTGTCTCCACCCTCATCTTCAAGTCTCACATTGAAAGTGCTTTGGAGCATAGAGCAGCTTTTCACCCTGTGTCTGTGTAGTCCTCAGCACAGTAAGATCCCTACCCATCTTCAGGGCCCTTACTTCTTTGGCAGTATGTGTGAATCACAGTCATCTTGTCCCAGGAGCTATTTTCTTATTTTGGAAAATCCCATTTCAAGTGAATGATCTCAACAATTGCAGACCTTGTTCAAAAGGCAAATCCTCTGGAGCTGGAATGATGCATTTCACAGATGCAAATGAGTGTGAGAGCTCTGAATGTTGACAGCACATTGCGTCAGGGACAGTGATGATGGCCAAGTGGACAAATGTATCCAAAAGTCTTACTTTTTCCCTGTGTGTTAAAGCCAGGAGTTTGTGTTACTGGTGATCGGGATGAAGCCCAAATACATAGTATGTCTATGCCATGCAGCCTTCAGAAACACTCTTGGATACAGGTATCCTTTCTGATTCCTTGCTCTCTGACAGAGAGTACTCAGGCTTCATGCCAAATTCTGCTTCAGAGACACTTTCTCACTAGAAATGCAGCGATAGGTTCTTTTTTTCCAGGACACCAGACTATTTCAAGTTTTTTCTATCTTCCAGAGCTGCAGGATCCTTAAAGTTCTGCCGTCTGAAAAGCCCAGCCAATGTTTTCTGCTAATTTTGCAGCATCCATACAGAGCAGTGGGCAAATACATTAAGTTGTTTCAATTTTTCAGCCTGTTTACTTAGCTCTGTATTTATAAAGCCTAGATAAATTACCTCTTCATTAGCAAAGTAAACAGGCAAAGAAGAGCCACAGGAAAAACACCACCTGTGAATCCTCCCAGGAAGATCTGGGTAGTCCCAAATCTCTCTGAACCTACACTGCAGAAGGACTTTGAGCCAGATTAGGTCCTGCACTGCTGGCTTTGTGGACTTACTAAAACTGATAAAGCCCCACACCTGTACCTCCACCATCAGAGCAGAAGCTCGAGACAAATCTTCATGAGAGCAGTTGTTAGTGTGTGCCTGTCAAGCAATGTGAATCCACCTCAGGGAAGACACTTCCCTGACCTGCTTTGCGTTGAAGAAAGTCCCATGCCCTTGGCCCATGCTCTCGGAGTAGCCAGAGCTGGAGCGGAGCTGCATGTCCTGATTTGTGTTACAGTGCCAGGCATTCACTGTCTTGCCTCACCATCCTTTTCCTGGGCCCAGGTGGGTGACACCTCACAGTGAAATCAGTACTGAGTCTAGATAAACCCTCCGAGAGAGTCTGACTGGATGCTGAGATGTAAAGTGCAGGCCTGCCATCAGGGATGTAAGGCTGCCTGTGATGAAGGTTTTCATCCTGGTGTCCTGGCCCAATCCTGCGCTGAGCCGTTGGAGTTCAGCCTCCATGAATCGAAGAGTTTGGCTTTCAGTGGTTTGTTGCCACTTTTAAATCTATAAATAGTTGCATCCTAGTGCTTGGTAAAGTGATTTCTTCCAGTATGTCTTCAAATGCTATAAAGCATTTGGGAAACTCCGCATATAAAATGCAGAGACAAGCTCTGTTTAATTTTTGGTATGAGAGAGCTTGAAGCAAGTTGACATTTATGAGCTGATTTCATAGGAGAATGAAGAGCGTAATGAAGAGTCTTGCTAGTCTGAGCTTCATGATAAATTCTAAAAGACCTTACTTCTAGCCAGTTGATATTCTTGTATAGTTGGGGGGGGTTGCATGTTTTTTGCACGTCTGAAGGCTTCTTGTAAGTTCCTAGCTGTTAGTGCTCTCTAGTAACTCAGGGATAAAGAGAGTTTATACATTACTGATCTGAAACGCCAGACAACTCATTGGTTTAATGGTGAGTAGCTTTCAAATGCCAGAAGCAAATTCTTCTTGAAATGGTGCAGTTCTCTAGCAGAAATGGAGTTAAAGGCTCAAGAGGCACAAACGTAGAGAAGAATAAATATTTTCCCGTGTTGGACAGGAAGTGAGCCGGATTGAGATTTCTGCCCTCACAACTTTAGCCCGTTGTTAGCTAATAAAAAGGATTATTCTGACTCCAAAGGAGTTAATAACACACCAGTGGAAAACCAGTGTGGAACAGACCCTGGCTTTTTCCTTTTTTGTCCTGTCTTCCAGGATGTGAGAATTAAAAACTGTGCAAGACACCGAGAACTGTATTCCACTGAGCAAAAATGAAGACTCCTGCACTAAATTTACTTGCGCTTCTTGCAAGTAGTGTGCTGACTTATTGCCAGTGTTTAAAAGCGTGAATTGACTGTTGGGAAGGTTTATTTTCCCTGTGCAACGATTCCTAGCTGCTCTGGACTAGGAGAGGCTTTGGTGGAGAACTTCACGCTGCTAGTGGGATCCAAGCTTGCTTATGCCTTTATAGTTAGGGTGGGGCTCTTATTGCAGTTGTGTTATTCTCATCCTGAGCTGCTGAGATGGGGTTTGGGAAGTGACTAAGAAGTAGTGACTGAGCTCTGTGTTTTCAGGTTGCAGAGGCTGTGCCCTGGAGTTGGGAAATGCAAGTAAACTTACAATTTGCCTTTTCACCCTTTGTTATTCCTTACGCACCAAGTGGTCCTTTAGGTAGATTCTGGTAACACACAGTGCAGTGTATTGATACCCCCGTTTTCAGGGCATACCACCTGAGAAACAGTGTGTTATGTTTTGTCTTTCAGCTTGGAACTCAGCAGGTGCAATTAAACCAGAATAGGACATTAGTAGCTCTAGCATCAGTGGTACACTTCTTTTGTGGAGGTGGCAAAATTGTGCTGAAAGTGCCTGTAACGATTCCTTGTGAATATCTGTTTAATTCCTCCAGCCTGTCTAAAAGGCCAACTCGATTGGAAAGTAAAGCTCTTCATTGTTCAGCATTCATCTCATTGAGCTTCATACCTGTAATTCTTTAGAGGTCAGCTGCTGGTAGTGTAACCCTTCAACACAAACCAAGCTCTTTAAACTTCCCCTGTGTCCTGGAGAATGGGCTTGGAGCATAAATACTGAAAGAATGTATCAAATGCCTTCTTTTCAAAACTGTGATGTGGCTTCAAATGCAAAGCAACATGCAGTGGAGGTATTTCAGGTTAGAAGATGAAATGGCAAATGGTGGCTTATGTCTTAATTCAAGTTCCAATAAAAGGCACTTTGAATGGCTCCCTGGACTTAGTGTAGAGGATTTCCAATACCTAGAGCTCCCCTGCAGGGAGGGGACAGCCATTTCTGAGTATTTTTTGGCATCCTAGCCAGCATCCAAGTATACCAAGAGGTGATCCAAGAGATGCAGTATACAGAGATGAGGCCTGTAATAGGTCTGTGCTTCCTCCATCAGCACTGAAAACCACCAGTATGTATGTGTGTAAGGCTTCTGTCACTTGCAGCATGCTGGCACAGAAGTGGGCCAGGAGACTGTTTTTGCTTATTTGATCATAGTTGTACCTTATGAAGGGCCCAGCTTTCTGCACTAGAGTTGTTGGTGTGATCTGTTGTGTCCAGCCATGGCCTTTCTTGTACCATTGTGTTGACAGGATCTAGGATTACTCTGCAATTATTCTCCAATTAAATGAGCACCTCCTTGTCAGCTTATATCACAGACTTGGGCAGGAAAAGAAGCTGCAATCAAGCCTGTCAATTGAGTGTGTTGAGTGTGGGGAGGGTGTTAAGCAGCCACCCACAAGACCCCAGCAGTTCTTCCAAGTGCTTTAAGATGTGAAAGGAGGATTTGGAGAAGGGGGTGCCACAGAAACTGTCAGAGCAGTAGCATTAGGAAAGGGAATATTGCATGAGACCCTAGAAGGCAATGCTAGTATGAGTTAGTGCTGAGTGAAGGGAAAATGGGTCTGGATTGTTGAGATTTATTTTTCATGGCTTGCCCAGCCTTTTAGTCAAAGCCTTTCCAATTTAATAAGCTAATGATGGCCTAGTCTGGCTGTTCAAGGAGCAAGAGAGAAATATTTTTGGTGATTGTGGGTTAGCATCCTCCTTAATCGATAGAGTATATTAAGCTTCCAGACTAGCAGGGTGGAAAGGATCCCATTTTGGTGCAGCTGGACTGCTTTATTAGTAATACTATTGCCCCCCAAAAAAGCTGTGTATGCAGCAGTTTTCTGCCTGCTCTTAATAAACTAGTAGTCATTATTAGATGATTGCCTCAGTCCTTGTTTCAGATAATTTAATTTAAATAAAATTCCTTGCAGCATGGACTCAGCTGTGGAATTTGTTGCAGGAATTAGCCGATCTGTCTCAGCAGTCCCGTAAGGAACGCATGGTGCTGTAGTAAGCAGGCACTGCTTTTCAGGCCAGGCCGGGAATGCAGTCCAGGCACACTTCTCTGAACACATGACTAGCAGAAGTTCAGTACTTGCAGCTGGGTAAATTGATTTTGTTTTCCAGCTGTGTATGATGCATTGTTCAACTATCCTGCTTTCTTTCCTGGTGACTGGAAAGGGAGCCTTCCTGTCATTTCCCCTACAATACTACAAAAGGCCTGGGCTAGCACCCATAGCTTTCAGCCTGCTCAAAACCTCACTTTGCACAGCACGTGTGTAGATAGCATAAAACTCTGCTACTAGGCTGAGATTTGTGTACTAGCAGCTCCATTCCCTTCTTAACGGGAGCCAAACCTTTGTGGACACATCTTAACAGCAGAGCTGTGTTGAAATACTTGATTAAAATTCATCCCCCAGCATAAACACAAGAAGGAGGGTGCCTTGGTGGCTGTGAACACTGCCTCCCTTTGAGCACAGTGGTGGTGGTCTGGGGAGGCAGTACTCCAGGGAATTCTTTCTTTGGTTGCTTAAGCCAGACCTTTCTCCTGTCAGAAAGGAGGCAAGCAGCACTGCTTTGGCTCAGTTACAGCTTCTCCAGGGCTGTTAAACAAGTATGGCAATCTCTTGGCCATGTCAGAAAGTTTACACTCAGCCATGGAAAGCAGGGTTGTGTGGAAGACTGATTTAGCAAGGAGAGAAGTAAAGAACTTCTGGAAAGGTCAGATATAGCTGGAATGTCACTGTTGCAGCCACAAAGAGATGAAACTGCCCATTAATTTTTGTTATAATATCTGTCATTTATGTGGTTGTGGTAGCTTTGACATTTACATTGCTGAAATTGCTCAGTGCCTGAAGTGCCTTGTGACTGTTTTCTTACAGCAAAGAGCTCTCTAGATCTGCCCCGAGTGGTGTCATGGCACTGCTGCTTGAAACTTTAAAATGTTGAATTACTGTCCTGCTTCCCTCAGTTTCAGTAACAGTGCCTCAGCCACTTTGGTAGCAGAAGAATACTCAAATTGGAAAGGACAGCATGCAGAGGAAAAGGTTATTGGCTTTCAGGAACAAAAGCAAAAGTTTGGGAAATACAAAGAGTATCAGAGAGTGCATGTGTGCATGCACAAGTAATACAGGTAGGTTTGCAGTAGGCAAAAGTTGACTAAGAGATACCTGGAACGAGCTAACTGAAGATGGTATTTCATTAGAGTTTTAGCTGCAAGACCTCTAGCAATCGCCTGACTGTTGTTTTTAGTTAACTCGTGACTGGGCAAGGGTTAATACAGTGAAGAAGCAGCAACTGTTCCTGTTGTATCAGAAAAAGAGTGTGCGTGCCTGTTAAAATAGGTATGCTGGCAGGCTTGGAGAGGATACCCCAACAGTAAATGTGCTGAGGCAGCAGAACAGTTCATCATATTTGCTTGCTTTTAGTAGCATTTGTTACTCTTTTTAATATCTGACAGGTTATATTTTGGTAGAGTACAGAGGTCCTATTGTTCCTGCAGCACCTACCACACAAAGAGCAAGAGTTGGTCTTGGTGTTGAGGATCTTGCTGCTGAAGCTGGGAGCAGGGAGTACAGAGAGCAATGATGAGAAATGCATGTGTGTCCATGTAAACACATACATGCTCCTTCACTGGTCATCCTCCATTATGAACACTGAACAAGAGGCACACCTGCAGGGGGGTCCTGGCAGTCTGTGGTGTCCAAAAATCAAATTAAGAGTACAATATCTGGAAAGATCCAAGGGCCAAGAAACACAGCTCTGTTTGCACCTCTTGTGCAGTTTCCATAGAAAATTTATGGTGTGAGATTTTTGATGGTATATTTTTGTGCTATTTTAACAGTAAGTAGTTTTTCAGCTCTGAAATTTCCATAGACTTCAAGATTAAGAGTATTTGTTTTCTTATCGTTGGGACAGAGAGTTGGAAGTAACCTGAAGAATAATCTCCAGGCTTCTGTGTCTGCAGACAAAAAGGAAGCACATGTGCTGCTTCAGAGCAGCTTCCCACCTGGCAGTGTATTTCTGCCCTCTGAACTGGGATGTGACTCGCCTCACCCCAAGCAAATGCAGGTGGGGTGGGCTGGTTTTTTTCCTTGCCTGGCTGCTCCCAGGGCCAGGCCTGCACCAGAAAGGTGGGTGGCTGCTCTTGGCAGCCTTTTCCACTTTTGAATACTTGTTTGCTGGTGAGTGGCAGCACAACAGGGCTTAGCAGCCTCCCCAAGCCAATTGCCACCCCTAGCTGTGACTCAAGGCATGGGGAGGAGTGGCTGCATTGCCCAGGAGGTGGATGGGGAGAGTGGGTGGTTTCAGTAGGTTTCCTAGAATAACGAAAAGGATCCTGTGCAGATGCATGAAGCCAAGTCAGTAAAACTGGTTCTAAATAAGACTGCCAGGATTGCAAGACCCGGTGGACAGCAAAAATTTCAGCTCTCCCTTCTCTTGCTCCCCTCCTTTTCTGCCACATTTCTGCAGGCTTTTCTTACCTGTCTGTCATTTGACAGACTCTTGGCAGTTTACTACATTGAAGTAAGAAGATATTTTACCCCTGTGCAGTATATGCAGCAAATGCAACACAAAGCTGTTTTCTGATGATTATGTTTTGATAGATGTTGCTCTGGATTGGTCTGTGAAGAATATAGTTTGTGAGTCCCACTGCAGTTATTAAAAGCATTCATAATCCTGCTTTCTTGTAAAATGGCCTAATGCATCCATACTGGGCTTCTGGTTGTTGCTGCTCTCCTATGCTGTTGTGCTGCTCACGGTGTTTTGCTTATTGGAGTTCATGTAGGGCTTGAAGGATGCTTTATTAACCCTTCATGATCCATGTTCTTGAGAAGCTGAGGTGTCAGTTCTGCCACTCATGGCTAATGGCAATGTTTTGCAGAATTGTCTCACTTCAGCATGTCTGAGGCTGTGACAAGGTGGAGAAGGTTCCAGTAGAGAAGCTGGAGTGCTGGACTTTGTTTTCCACCAAGCCTTAGGTGACTCTTGCAGCTATAAAAATACTCTCATTGATCTAACTATCCTGCCAGGCTTTATAACAATGCAGTTTAGAAATCTGTGGTTTGCATTTAACTTGGTCTGTGTTTTTTGGAAATGTAGACCAGGTCACCCATATCCACCCTCAAGCTCTGCAGAGGGATGCCCTGTCCTCTATCAGGACTATCACTGGTTTAAAGCAGAATTTTTCAATCTGCTTTGGGCTGATGGAAAACAAAACTGAAATTACATCAGAGAAGTCATATAAGAAATAAAAGTGCAGCCTTGTGGCCTGGCAATTAGATCTCATGCTTTCTCCTGAATTCAACACGAATTTTGTAATGTCACCCAGGGCCAGGCACTAGCCCTAGGTGTCCTACTTTGTCTGCTTTCCAAATATGAGAAGGAAGTTCATGGGCATCCACAAACTTTCTGACTTAACTTGCTCTCATACTTTGATATGTGATGATAATTTAGCATTTGAAAGTATCTCTGGTCTCATTTGCCCTTCTGGAGGAGTGAAGTAGCCTGGCTGCAAAAAGGAGCCAAATAATTGACCTCTCTTCTTATAATATAGCACAGGCAGTGGAATGAAGAAAACAGTGCCCAAAGGATATACTTCAGCACGCAGGGCCCTTTTTCAATTAAAAATGCTCTTATTTGTAAAAAACCCAAAACCACAACAAACCCACGTCTTTTATTTCTCAGGGGATTAACAATAAAAAGCAATAAAAGGTGCTTAATGACTTTTTTTCTTTCTCAAGCTTCCAAATCTGGAAGGGAACCAGGCCATCTTGAAAAAAGAGATCCCAGTCTTTCACAATACATGCATCTGTCCAAAGGGCCGTGAAAGTATTTACAGCTGCACTGTTATCCTGCTCCATCTCACAGCCCCAGCAGAGAGAAAGGCCAGAGCACAGCAGTGGGAAGTTCAGCAGCTGTTGAACAGTGCTTATTCCAAGGAAAGATTCTAGCACACTATTTGTACTCTTGTAAACT
>NW_008688763.1:53739-55757 GCF_000695815.1 Acanthisitta chloris | reverse complement strand
CTAGCTTTCAGACAACTAAGAACAAGCTCTGATGCCCTTTGACATTTCAGGTAATCTTTCTTTTGAAATCCTGTGCGTGGTATAAGCATGGTGTAAATTTTTGGCATGCTGTGCTTCAGTATCAGCTGAGTCCTTACTTCTGTGGTTCCCCAGCAGCCTAAGATGGCATGGCTGCTGTGGTCCACTCCACCCTCCTGCTTGGCCCATGTATGTCAAATTTTCTCTTGCAGAGGCTTGTTAGACTCTGCTGATCTGTCTCCATGCACTGCTGAGCAGAAGACTAACCTTAGGAAAGTAAACAGTTCTGTGCTGGGTCAGTGAGTTGAATTGGCTCCGGGATCACATCTGGGAGAGGGAGGGAAGACTTTCCTTGTGGTAGCACTGAGCTTTTGGAGACACTCATTTTTGAGTAACCTCGCCCTTCTATTTAAAGAGTGATTGAGGGGTTATCAGGTTGTGCAAAGGAAGGGGTTTACTTGGTGTCCTATTCAAACACTGTTAAATGCATTCATTAGCACTTGAACAAACTTGTCCTCTTTGAAAGACCTGGTTGCTACCATTTACTCTTCAAACAGTACATTTGTGTCAAACAGCTTCTGCATCTTCAAATTGGGCTTTTTGATTCACATGTTTAAGTCTATGCCACATGGAGGTGTCTGAGGTGTTTTATGTTTGCTTCTTGTGTTTTGACCATCAAATCGTAGATCTTTTCTCTTTCAGACCCATTCACATGGTGCTCTTTTGAGATAATCCCTACTGTCACATCTCTTTCTAGAGGTGGTGTCTCCCCTGTCAATGCCCATTGTTCAGAGCATACATTTACACATTGCAACCACAGAAAATGTGTCTTGTCATCAGTTGTGGTGAAATTCATTTCTCTCATATGAGATCCTTTTATCCTGACTATCTGAGGTCAGAAGGTGCTTTCAAAAAAAGACTTGTTTAGCCTGGATGCTACTGCCCATGTTGTAGTTTGGACCTCTGTCCCACACTTCAAACTCGTATTATTATTCCAGTGGTGGTGCATAGTATCACTAGTTACAGAGTGGCTGTGATTTTTATCACTGAGATGGCTGCAATGATCAATCTGCCAGAGGCTCAGTTTGGGGCTGTGCTAGACAGTATGTGTCTAATGTTGCAGTGTTTGCTGGGGATGGAGTTGACCAGAGGCAGTTGGGCTTATAAGAATGGTCCTTTTTTTTCTCCTCAAGCACCTGTTTAGAGACAAGATGATCTGGAAAGCTGTTTTCTGTTCTCCTTCATATTATTTTAATATGTATCATCTAACACCATTGGAGTCCCTAGCAATCTGAGCACTTAGCATGCTTTAAAATCAGTTTCAAGGTATTCTAAACCAAACAGAAAATGAGAAGTCTCTCCAGAAAATCAGATGTGCTGGTGCTGTAAAGTGACTGTCTGTCTCATACTCCCTCTTTTATGGAAACACCATGCAACTTGTTTGGATATTTAGAGGTAACAACACTTGTGCTCCACAAGGACTTTGGGTGGAAAGGTGATAACCTAATGAGCATTTGAACCTGTGTCATGGTACCTAATAGCACTGCTTTGGTTGTGAACTACTGTTTGATTTCTGGGAAGATTACTGACTGCTTTTCTTTTTTTCTTTCTTTCCTGTGTTTTAGACATTCACAGCATGGTGTAATTCTCACCTCCGAAAGGCTGGGACACAGATTGAGAACATAGAGGAAGATTTCAGGGATGGTCTTAAACTCATGTTACTTCTGGAAGTCATTTCAGGTAAGAGAGGTTCTGTGTGGTGCTTTCAAGTGTCCTGAGCATCTCTGTTCTGAAATCTATCATCCTCCTCCTCCTCCTCCTCCTCCTCCTCCTCTTCCTCCTCCTCCTTTCTTGCAGAATAGGGACAGCAAGGGCTGTAATACTGAAGATTTTGCTGGAGTATAAGAACAGCTGCTTCCTGATTCAGAACAAATTTCTTCCTAACAAATATCTGTCTCCAGCAGGGACCATTAATGTACTTTTGGAATGTACTCTAAAGC
>NW_008688763.1:51456-53698 GCF_000695815.1 Acanthisitta chloris | reverse complement strand
CTGCTCCTGCCTCTCCGCTTTTCTCTGCCTGTCAGGAATGCACAGCCTTCTGTGAGGGCTCAGGCAATGGCTCTTACTGCTTGGCAGCGCTGATGAAGCAGCTCTGGGAAGTGTGGGAATGCTGCACTGGTAAATCATACCAAAGCCACATGGCAGTGGGAGTACCATAGAAGTTATTGGAAGAGGGGAGTCAAACCAGTAAATCTACTGTGTCATTCAGTTTCAGCTGTGACTGAAGTTTTTCCATTTTAGTTGCAATCTGAGCTCAGTGCTCAAACCATCATGGGGGAAAAAAAAGATCCCAAAGAAAAGCAAAATCCCAGAAAACTGTCTGAAATAAAAGCAGTGGCATGAACAAATTAGGTCAGATTTGTTTTAACTCTGTGTCACAAACATCCCACTACTAGACAGATATCTCCCAGGGATTATTTTATATAACCAGTAATCTCTTTTGATGTGTTGATGAAAAAAATACTTAAGTATTGTGGGAAGCATCAAGAGAGGGTGAAACTGTACGTATGAAACTGGAGTTGTATGCTCACAGACTTTCTTTTGGTGTCTTTTGAGCCAGTTACAGCAACCCAGTGACTTGCTCTCTTGACCTTGGTACGTTTTCCAATAAAATGGCCATGATAGAAGCATTTATGTTCCTTCGCAGAGGCAGGGCTGCAGCCTGGATGCTGAGGCAGGTGAGCCTTGGTGGCTTAGTTTCTAATCTCTGAACTGAAAGAAAGGGGAGAGAAGTATGTATAGGATAGGCCAGGTGAGTCTTGGTGCAAAACCAGGGTGGTCTTATCTCACACTGCTTAATTTCCTTACATCATCTCTCAGTCTTCCTGTCCTGTTGTCCCTTTGGGAGCCCACTGGCAGGGCCTGTCAGATCCACCTCAGCTTGGGAAGAAACTAGCGGCTTCCAGTTGCACTCGTGGTGTGGGCACAGCATGTACCTATCCAGTGCCCGCAGCCTGCCAATAGATGACCAGTGGGCAAAGGCATGGGCAGCAGCTGGAAACTACATCCCACCAGAAATCATGATCCTTCACACGCTTAAGATTTGAGCATCCTTTCCCTAGGGACAGCTGAAGCTAGAACTGCAGTTCTCCTAGGTACAGTGGCAAAAGAAGATAAATTCAGTTATTTTCCCCATTTCATTTCCATCACTGTCAGTTCCATTATCAGTTGTGAGCCCTGCTGCTCCTACAGAACCTCCTTCCAGCTGCTGACTCCAGTAGCAGTGCCTTTGGTCCACAGCTGGGGAAGCAGCAGCCCATCTGGGGAGCAGTGTTTGAGGGTTAGGAGTCTCCTGATGGTTGGCAAGGGCTCGCCTGTGTGTTCTTGCCATGGTTCCCACTCATCACCTGCCAAAAGGGTGAGTCTCTGGATGGCTTCCAGCTTCTGGCCTTTCCTTTCAGCTTTTGTCTCTCTCCACACCTTCCTCTTCACATATTTTGGGGGACTGCAGAGCTGCTGATGGGAATTTGGCATGGACAGGGTTGCTCCTGGCAGGGTGATTTCCTCTAACCCAGAGGATGATGGCCATAAGAGCTTTCAGGCACAAGAACACTGGGTCAGGTGGGCCAAAAGCCATGTGGAGCTAAGTGCCTCCTCCACCTGGCTGCTCAGCTGGGATATGTGGGAGTGAGGGAGCACTATCTCCCTCTGCCCCTGCTGAAGGGTGTCTGCTGCCACCCTGCCACAGCAGGAAGGATGGAGCCTACATCAGGGAAGCTACTGGAGACGCTAGGGTGGAAGAGAGACTGTGCCACTGGGGCCGTGGGAGACCTGTTTCAGGGCAGATCCTCAATATGTCCTTGGAGACACATCACTACCAGGCAGCTAGGGTAAGCAGGAAGCAGTTTTCCCATCCAACGCAGTTTACCGAAGTATGGGAAGCAGGGATGGTCTGCAAGAGGAGAATGCTTCAGTTTTACTCGGTGTGGTACCTTTTGGTGGTGAGCTGTGCTGCTGACAGGTTCCCTTTCAGACCCACCAGAGCCCCTTGGTTCCCCAGTCACTGTGCAGTGACAGAGCAAGTTCCATGGACAGTCCTGGGTCTTCCTCATTGTGGGTCCTCTCCTGTTGGCCTCTGTGGTTGGAAGTAACAATTGGGGCCCTGCCTAGAAATTGGCCCAGAAGATACACTTTCATTTTTCACCACATGTATTTCCTTTCCCTGACAAAGCCATTTTAAAAATAATACTATGAGACTGAAAAAGGCAAACCTCACATTTAGTACTTTTAA
>NW_008688763.1:39163-51427 GCF_000695815.1 Acanthisitta chloris | reverse complement strand
CCCAAACAGAAGGAATGAGGAATCGAAATTTTTCCTAAACAAACTTGCAGTAAACAACTTATATGCCCCACATGCTTGCATTGTTTGGCTTTTAAAGTACAGCCTTGGGCTTGTACATGAGAATTGGAGAATGGAAGCGAGAGGACCGTTTTCATTGTCTCAGCTGGGAGAAGTGCTGAGAAATAATGCAATGATGCAAATAGCTGAAAGTAGAACATATTTCTAGCAGGCTTCCCTTTTAACAGTCTACATCATTAATAATGTATGGCATGGAACCAGATGATGCTCTTTTCTGGAAGTCTGAATTTGTAATAAAGTCCAAGGCGAAGGAAATAGCCATTGGGTTTTGGAACTTGGAAAGTTCAAAAAAAAAAGGATTCTAAAACAAATATCCTATTGTAGTATCTGAGAGAGGGAGACTGCCGTTCTGCAATCGCCATCAGTTGCTATTAGGGGGAACAATCCTGCTCTCTCCAGCCCCAGGGAGAGCAGTTCAGATGCTCTCCCCTCTACTGGCGTTGCACATGCGGCCACAAGGTGAATTGGATCAGTTTGCTGTTCCAGCTGAAACCTAATCGGTTGTCTTCTTCTTTTTGCAAACCTAGTTTACAGGCACATGAGCTGAAGGAAATGGTTATTTTTTAGCTGGCTCAACCTATTTGTTGATATTTGGCAACATAAGCCTGCTTAAGTCTGTTGTAGCACTGCGTGTAAAAATGTCATTGTGTAACTGTCATGAAAAATGCTTCAACTTTACTTTAGAATGACTAACATTATCCAAGTGGAAAAAGAAAGCAACGTACAATGATGTGTACTTGAGAGTCCATTAAAGCACAAAGATATATTTTTTTAAGTTTAATCCTAGGATGGAGGTAGTACCATAAAATAATATCTTTTTGCTTAAATTGCCAGACATTGGTGTTTCATTTTGAAAATGAATCTGCTTTTATCCTTAAGCTTGAGTGGTAATGGCACCAGCCTATGGTAACCACTGAAACACAAAGAATTTTCATTTCCATACCTTTTTTTTCTTTGTAGGGCTTGGTTATAGAGATAATTTTTTTTCTAAGAAAATATTTCTTTCTAAGAAAAAACAAAAGCTAAAAGCTTTTCCTCACCTGTGTTAGGAAACAAGCCAAGTACTTTCTTTCTCACACTTAAGCCTCAAATGAAGGTTTTGAGTCAGCTTGCATGTACTTAAATATTCAGTTCAAGATATAGCAGGAGACTTTTGGAACTGAATAGGTCAGGTGAGTAATTACTTGCCTAAACTTGCCCATTTGATCTCTTCTTAATTATAGTTTTTTCTTTTTTTCTCAAGTGCAAAACCTGCTTGGATTTTTTTTAGTTTTGTGGGTTTTGGTTGAGGTTTTTTTGTATTTTGGAGCTTGTGGTCTGAAAGCAGATGTTCTGTTCATTTTTTGGTGTTGTGTGTGTCACATATAGGTGGTTCCTGATGTCCCATCTAATTATATTGCTAACAGAGGTTCCTTTGAAAAGTCCACCTGTCTGTCCAAGCTTTAATTTGCTTACTCTAACTGTTGGGTTAATGTTAGTAAAAGTAGACTGTAAGCATAATTACAGGTAGCCTGTCAAGAAGGACATGACTGCACTTAATGCAACTCTTTCAAATAAATAAGGTCATGAAAGTGCTTTTCCAAATCTTCCAGCTTTGTTCCTGTCAGGAGCTGGTGTTTATCCTAAGACTGATTTCTATCAGAGATTAACCTGCTCTTACCTCAGGGCTAGACTGCTTCCTTCTCTGTGCCACATTATAAACATTTCAAATGTGCAAGTGTGTAAGAGGCCTTGCATAGAATTAGAAATACACCAGACGTTGTGGAAAGGAGTTGAGGTCCTTGCAGTTACAAAGCCACTTGCCAAAGAAGTGATTTTATTTCCTGATACAGGCAGCTGTGGCTGTTCAGTGACGAGACTAGAGAGGTAGAAGGTCGGTGTCCTCTCTGAGGGAAAGAAAAAGTCAAGATACAAGATCACCCTCATATTTGACTGGGGGGAGTTCCAAGAAGGAGAGATTTGCTTTGTAAATTGGGTGTTGCAAATCCTCCTCACCTGTCTTTGTCTGGAAAGGAAGTTTGTGCTTTTTCCAGGCTTCGTTATCTGTGGCTAATGGAAGTTAGTTCCGCTGCCTAGCTCAGTGGGGTTTTCACAGACCTTTTCACCTCTGATACAAACCTGCCCTGAAAAGGACTCAGTGATTACAGTTTCTCTGTACTAACTTATCTGTGATGCAATAAAAAGATACTTTTCTGTCTGATCATTTCTGGGGATGCTTTACAGTGAGTGTGGCCATCTGCATTTGCTGTCAAGAAAGGATGCAGGGAGGACTAGCCCCTGCCTGGCTGAGCTGTGGGAGCCACCAGCATGGGAAACATCCACCAAGGAAGAACGGGTTCAGAATTGTTTTCTAATACTTTTTTTCTCCTCTTTTCTTACTAGGTGAACGTTTGGCTAAGCCTGAAAGAGGGAAAATGCGAGTGCACAAAATATCCAATGTGAACAAGGCCTTGGATTTCATTGCCAGCAAAGGTGTCAAGCTAGTATCTATTGGAGCAGAAGGTAAAGAAACCAGCTGATTTGTCTGGGCCCAAGCTGTGCTTAGCCATTGCCTTTCTTTCACAGCTGCATGTCATTCTCTTTGCACCTCCCTTGTAGAATAAACCATGGAGTTAAAAAGGGGGTATAGTAGGCCTTTACTCTGGATTTTCATCCTGCCTTCACACCAAGCTGCCAAATGTGATTCCCACTTGGGCTTATTGGTCAGGTCCTCCTGCTTTTCTTCTGGTTTTCATGAGTTAAGAAAAACCTTGAGCAGTGGCAGAAACATATTGAGATGTTTGTTTCTGAAATGAAGAAGAGTCTTAATTGAAGCATAGCAGCTTCTCGTATTTAGCTTGTTGCAGAGCTGTTGGGGAAGATCCCATGTTGTTGTAGGACATTCCATGGGTCAAAGCCAAGTGCGGTCTCCAGGTCAGGTCTCCAGGTCCCACAGGCTCCAATTTTCAGGGCTTCCAGGCTTCTTTTTGTGCACCCCAGAAAACTGAGTGCTCTGGCTGGAAGCCTGTGTGTGGTTGTGTAGAGATCGTTGTGGGCAGCACCAGGGACGCTCTCAAGAAGAACCTGCAGATCATGCAGACAGCAGGCAGTTGTGTGGGATTTTTGTCTTTTTAGGAAAGATAGTGGATGTTTTGCAGGTATGTCACCCAAGACCCAGAAGGGCTTGCAGGTTTTCATGACACTTGTTTTCCTCTGCTCCAGATCTCTATGTAAGTCCTCTCTTGCAACTCATGTTGTCACTGTCACTGTGGAGACACACTGCTTCTATGGTATTTCTAGATTTGTCTTTACAGTGACCACAGAAAATGAGGGGGTTTGTTATCTCCATCTTGCAGATGGAAATACATGGTTTCTCTAGGGAAACTCATGACACAGCCAGGAAATGAGCCCATAATACAGTTCTGGATGAGCATTCCTCCTTTGGGAGAGTCCTGGGGCTACAGGGCTGAGCCCTGCCTGTTCTCAGCTGATGAGGTCAGTGCAGTGTCAGTGTGCTGTCCCCAGTTTTGGCCTTTCAGGCATCTCCAAGGCATGTACCCATCCTATGGTTCACTTGTTCTCTGTCAGATCAGGAAGAATACCTCAGCCACTGCAAGTGCTTAAGTTTGCCTTACTGAGACCTTTACTTCAACATACTGCTTTAACTTTATGGAGGCTTTGAAATAATTTGGAGCTAGTGTCCAGGGACATTGCAGACACCTCTTTACTGTGTTTGTTATAAAAGAACAAAATGGAACAGGTGAATGGCTCAATGATACTTATACTTTTGCATGCAAAACTTTTCTTCAGTTTACTCGGCTCTTCCAACAGTAGCAACCTGAAGCTATTGTTGGCCCTAAGTATTGTTTATGTATCACAAATACGTATCTAAGGTAATTCTGTGCCCTTGTAAAAAGGCTGATGCATCCAGAGTGTGATAGAATAGTCCATATCTATGTGGGACCCCTTTCAAACGTGAAGTTGGACCTGGAGCCAGCGATCGTCCACTTTAAGACAGCCCCTGTTGTCATTTGTATCTCACAGATACTTGAATTCTCCTGGGAGTCTAGACCATGTGTAAAATTATCTTTCTTTCCTGTTCTAATCCCTCTTCCTTTTTTTTTCTGGTTCTGCTCTCCCTGGCTCTAGTTTGCCTGTTCATCTCCTTCCACTGGAGTTTTCTCTTTTGATCTCTGCTCCTGAATCAGCTGTGACTGTGCCCTCACAGCACTTAGAAATCATTTGCAAGTAAAATGATGTGTGACCAAAGATCACCAGGGCCCAGTTATTCAGTATGGATTTATAGCAGTTACCCTGTCCAGAAATAGGCAGTGAGGTGCCATTTTGTGACAGAAGTATGATTCGTGTCAGTCTGAATGGTGATCCTGACCTCCCCTGCCAAATGTTTCCTGACTTTGTTTTGTCCTGGTGTCCATGCAACTACATGGTGAATATGTATGGATTTCTTCATAGTATCAAAGTTAGTGCAGCACTGCAGTTTAGACTAAGGTTAGCTTTGATTTCTATGCAGAGTGCTTGGGTCTGTGCTGTGATGCCAGCTCAGGCCATGTAAGTGCAGTCACAGCATGGGCTCCCCTCCACCAGTGCCTGCCTGTGCAGCCAGCCTCAGCCCAGGCCACTCTGGTTGTCACCAAGGAACATAACCTGCTGCAGGGGCTTCTGTGCAGCCCATCCAGCTGCTCGGTGGTAAATTGCACATCAGCTGCAAAAGTGGACTTTTACTTTGGACAGCACAGCAGTTAATTCTGTCCACAGAAGGGATTATAAACCTTCCTGGAGCATGAATTTTAAGGACTTACTTTCAGACTTTCAGAGAACATCATGCAGCAGCAAAGTCATAACTGCACCAAGAAAATGAGCTGTAGGTGCCTCAGGTTGGACTTATAAAGAAAGTTTTCCAGGTGGATTTTCTCCCAGAGGAGAAAACCACCATTCAGCAGCAATGTGGTGGTACTGGCTAGGACAGCACATTCCTTACCTTGCAGTGGTTTGTTCCATCTGTGGGTATCTGCTGGGAAGCAGGGTCCTGTGTGAAGGGTCTGCAGCCCAGCTGTAGTTCCCTATACACATTAGACAAATGGCATTAGCCATCAGTGTCGTGATTTCTTTCTTTTTGTTGTTATTCTTGAAATCTTGTTAGTCAGAGTCCATAGCATCAAAGTAGTTCTGGCATACAACAGATTTGTGTAAATCTGGATCAAGGAAGACTCTAACCTGGTGCAGCTTCCAAATGGTTTTTCATGTGCTTTTAAATCTCACTGTCATCTGACACCTCAGGGACCTTCTTTTGCTGTAATAGATTCCATACTGATGTCAAATGCTCCTGGGATTTAACAGATTGAATAGGTCAAGAATGTGACCCTAAGACTGTTTTATTTGTGCCTTTAATCTGCATAGAAAGTTGCTGCTTTCTTAGACAAATTTGGCTCACTTCAGCATAAAGATAACTTTGGATGAACTGATCCCTATTCTCTCCTGAACAAGTGAAAGGAGAAGTAAATAAAGCTTAGAGATTTGAACAAGTGCAAAAATCCCATCTGAGCACCTACTGAAGCACCAGGCAGAGCAAGCATACATTTTGCAGTGGGAAGATGGGGAAAATAGGGTCTCTCCATGTTAGTGAGTGAAACATAGCATTATATTTGTCCCTATGTCCTGTGCACGCACAGTTAGGGAGCTGAGAGGTACACCCTCACCAACAATGCCAGCCAGGTGTCCTAAATCTGACTGGACCATCATTAGCAACACTCTGAAAATAGGGACATAAATACTTGTCCTGCTGTATTTGTTTTTTGTTAGGATGTAAAAATGCAGAGCAGCCTTTATTTTATGTCACCATTGTTGCTCCGTGTCTCCAGTTTCCCAGATCATCATGCTATCCTGCCAGTTTTTCATGCCCTCCAACTTCTTCTCTCTGTGGGGTAACCAGAGGCTGCACTCTCATGGGCAGCTCAGAAGATGCTAGTGGGGAGTAACAGTTTCTGTATTGTTGATTCTTCTCTAACTACCCAGGCCAAGGCAGAAAAGTAATCTTTATAACTTTTGCATTTTTCAAAATGAGTTCATATATTTAAAAAAAGGTGGTGGCATTTTAAAAAGTTCATCTCTGTAACCAGCCAGTCTTGCTCCTAAGGATTGAATATTTGTCAGACCCTTAATTAGCTGTCAAACAAATGGATGACAGTACTGTAGTTTTTGCATACTTAGTTTGTGTTATTTGTTACAATAATGGGAGCTGGGTGGAAGCATATTCACTGGTGCAAAAAATTTCCTTCCAGTGGATGCCTCACCAGCTTTAACCAGCAACTGATTGACCCCCAAATTGAAAGTAAATCACATTAATAACGTGGTTACTGCTGCTGTTCAGACAACAGCTGCTGGTGGTGGAGGAAGTGCAGACAGTGCTTGCAGAGGTCCTGCCTAGGAAGAGCACTTGGAAAGCACAGTCAGGCAGAAGGTACTGTCTGATTACGAGCCCTTTAATATGTGAACTGCTCTCACATTACTGAGCCTTCCTTGTATCAGCAGGGAACAAACATAGTATCTTTTATTAAGCACTAGACTTCTGGCTTTGTAGTGCTACATTCAACTTTTTAAGGATTCCTGTGGAGTTTTTTTCATGCATCACCCAGAAGCAGAAAGCTTCATGCAAACCTATTTTGCAACCATGTTTTTCACTGCTTTACCTTGGCCATGTTCCACTGTATTAGAATGAGACTGGCAGCAGCTGAAGGGATCCTCAAGGAAAAGGAGGTTGTCATTGGAGAAGGGAGGGGTGAAAAATCAAGTGAGTGAGGACCAAAGAGCATAGAGCCTTTCTGATCAGGCTGGCTGACTTTGTAACCAGGTTGCCAGGATAAGATTTTTAGCATTAGAAATGAAAAATGGTTGCCTATTTTTAACAAATAATGACAGTTTTGTCAACTCTATTTAAAAGGGGGAGAAAAAGAAAAAAAATGACTGGGTATTGTGTGTCTTGTTAAATGTGCATTCTGAAATGGACCACTCACTAATCTCACTGACATAAGTATCTGCTTGGTAGGTGGTGGGTTTTCTCTGTGTCAAGAAAAAGGAAAATGATATGTAGAGATCAAGTGATAGAAATATTCTGGGCTTCTTCCAGAGTAGATTTGTTTTGGTGCACTGCTAAGGAAGAGTCAGATATGGGAGCAGGGAGCACATGTCTTCCTTTTTGAATGAGTAATGCAGTGAAGAGGGCTGGGGGAGAAGAGATGCTTCCACTTTAACTCCACCAGCTAACATTATGAAACTGGAATTTGAGAACGTGACCAGAGCATAGTGCTGAGTTCTTATGCCACATTAGCAGCTTAATGCTATTTGGTTTTAAGTAAGTATCTTGACCTTTATTTCCAATTAAAATCCATGGAACAGTAATATTAATTACCTGTTTCAGCTCACTGACTGATTTATTAGTGTTCATAAAGCATTTTCAGCGTTGAAGTACTGTCATCAGATTTTAATCTAGCCTGTTAAAATAAAGAGCTCCATTTAGTTCCAGATCTTAAATATATCCTAGGGGTGTGCTGTCAACTACTGTGGTTTTTACAAGCATTGGGTTTTTTGCTTTTTGAAAATCCCCACAAAGATCTATCACATGAACAGAACAAGCAAGCTGAAAACATAGATTTGTATTTTAGCTCCAGTATCTCAGTTATTTGTAATAATAGTGAGGATTTTCCTTTAAGCTGATTGCAGTCCTTTATTGGAAGGGTGAAGCATGCAAAAAGTGCCAAAGTGAATATACTTGCCATCGCATGATGTTTGCTTTCACAGGCCTAGCGGACAAATTCCTGACCCCAGAATGTCTGTAAAAAACTAATTTGTGAGAAAACTGTCGACAGGCAAACACAGTTTTTTCATGCCAGCAACAGGAACTGTAGTTCCTTTGTACTGCAGTGAAAAGTTATCTGTTTAATTCTGGGAAAACTGATGCCCCACCAAGATATCTATGTGTACTCTGAAGTGCAAAAAAGAGCAAGCACAGGGGTTTACTGCAGTAGAACAACGTGGCACGTCTTGTTTTCTGTCTTTTACATCTATAAATCCTCAGTTCAGGTGTATGTCAAAGGACAGTGGAGTTTATAATTCTGATTTATGCTGGAAGTTGCATGACAATGTATCGCTAAATCACAGGCTTTCAGGAATTTGGACCAGATGGACATGATTTCTGAAGCAATGTGTTTGGGGTGTGTGCTCTTTTTTGAGTTGGTTTTGAATACAGTGAGGTTCACATTTTGAAATTTTTTTGCACGAAGAATAGTTTTTTTAGCAGTTTAAAAGCAAAACTCAAATATTGTTGCTTTGTGACAGGATCCAGACAGGTGGCAGTTGCCTGTACTGCAAATTTCTGCTTGCCCCAAAGCATGATGTATTCTTGCTGGGCAGCTTTATGGAAGCAGTGGCACAGAGGTGTCTACGGTAGTACAAAAATGATTTCTGACAGCCTTCTTGGGACTTAAATTATTCTACCTCCAGACAGTAGGTTAATCCTAACCATTTTCTTACTGAAAATACTCTTGTAACTTTTCAGTCATTTGTGAAAGATCCTGCCTTGCAGGAACCTGCCAGAGAACGAGTAGGAGAGAGCAGCTCAGCTAGTTTCACTATCCAAATACACGAAGGCTGTAAATTCTGTAACGTGTATGTATCTCTGTGGAATTTTTGTAGATGCTGAGGATCAGCACTTGAGACCCATCTGCTCACCATTTGGACTGTTCGGTGCTAGTTTGTATGTGGTGGAAGTGCCTTTCTGGGCCAGTACCGCCCCAAGCACCTTCCCCCAGGACCTTGATCCACCATCCTAAACAGATCATACCTCACACATGCAAATAGTCACCTTGTAAAACCTCCAGGCTGTTGACCCTTGCTGATTTGTGTCGTGGAGTCCAATGAGCAATAAAGCACAATCTGCTTAACATCATAGTTTATGTTACAGTCTGCACAGACTGGTCAGCATGAGTCTTTGCTTCCTCTTCCAGCAGGATGCAAATACTTTGAGAAATGCTCTGTTGTCTCTTACAGCAATTACATGACTGAAAGAAGTCCTATGCAGGCAGTATGACTTACTTAGGCTTGTTTGAAATTAAAATGTTGATGTTGCAGGGTTTTCCTGGTGATTTCTTGTTCACAGGACAATACAATGAGCTGTCAGAGCTCATCTGCACTGGGAAGTCTTATTGGTTCTTCTGGCATAATTATGCTGGGACATTTATATAGTGACCTAGAGTAGACATCTGAGAGTAAGAGAAGGAAGGCTTTTCTTCTTGTTTTGGCTTCTATGACTTCTAAGTGATTGTAATTAAACCTGAATAAGGTGTTATGTATATCATAAATATGTGTGTATATATATAATATTTTATTTAATTGCAATCACTTAGAAGTCATAGAAGCCAAATTGAGATGGTTTTAGGTGGAGAATTACACTGATCTAAATTGGTCATTATTCCTGATTTTTGGTGTCATCTGTGTCTGTTTTACTCTTGGTACTATACTGCAAGAGACCCAATCTGATTACTGGGTACTGTGCTGTACCAGTAGAGCACCTGGGAAGGTGGGGAAAAACACGTTTTAGCAGGAATTCCAGTTCTCCCATCTGCAGCTGGAAATGCTCCCCATTGCTCCTGTTTTACAAGGATTTGCACTTGTAACTTGATGTCTTCTGTTTCTTCTCTTTCTACCTCTTTTTTTTTCCCCACAGAAATTGTGGATGGCAATGTTAAAATGACCCTTGGAATGATCTGGACCATCATCCTTCGTTTTGCTATTCAAGATATCTCAGTTGAAGGTAAGTTTTAGTTCTTTCCAGCCATTTACTGTTCAATAACAAACAACTGGGGTAACTGAATGGCTTTACCACTTAAAAGGCCCAAAATGTGCTCTTAAGTGAGTCACTGAACGATCCTAGGGTGCTACCCTTCCCAAGCTGCACTGTTGTCTCACTGACACTTATGTCCAGGTTCAGGTATGCTGAGAAGAGTTTTTCACACCCTCCTCTTACAAGAGGTTTCAAGGGCAGCTCACAAGGATGGCTAAGCCTGAAAGCCAACTTTGATGTTGGAATCTGTTGGGTTTTTTGCATGCTGATTCAAGGGACTAGCACTGAAAATGGACCTATCTCTTACAAGTCCTACAAGACTCTCTAATCCCAAAAAGCTATCTTCTTATTACTGAATCTCATTAAGAAAAGAATGGCAACAAAACTATCCCAGTGGACTCATCCAAACAAGAAATTTTCTGTAAAGTGAAATTAAATCAAGCACAATTCGGTGCAGTCTCTACCATCTCTTTCTAAGGAAATTAGTTAATTGGTGTGTTTTCTTTGTTTTGCTAGAAACATCTGCTAAAGAAGGACTTTTGTTATGGTGTCAGAGGAAGACAGCCCCCTACAAAAATGTAAACATCCAGAACTTCCATATCAGGTGAGTTACACGCAAAAGCTTAGCTTAACAGTTTGTATTATTTTCATATGTCTCTCGGTATATTCAACAATGTTCGTGACAGACCTCCCAAGGCAATGCATATGCACATTACACAGTAACAGTGTAGTCCAGAGAGATGCCCAGGAAATTAAAGGCAGAGGTTCTAAGAGGATCCAAGTGCCTATATCCCATTTCCTCATTCTGGTTACAATGGCTCCTTTTGCGAAGTTCTTCAGAGCATTAAGTCCTCTGAGCGCAGCATATGTGCCATGAGCTAAGCAAGAGGAGCTTTTGCTCTGTGAAAACTCAGGACACTTTAGGAACCATGAAATAAGGACTGTGCCCAAAACTTTTGTAGCATGGCAGAGTTGAGAAGGGATAAGAGGTTTTCTTGCTCTGCTCTTAATATTTCTAAATTGGCAGATGTTCCAGTGAAGATTCTGCATGGTGAAGATTGTGCTTTTTCCAGCACATCATAGAGAGTTGTATGAACCATATAAATGTAAAGCACTTTTAACAGCTTAACTGTCATCCATGATAGCCAGTACTGTAGTGAAGCTAGCTATGGACATCTGGCTTTTCCCTAAGGAACGCACTTGTTCCTCCTTTAGGGCTTGTATCTACACCTTTTTTCAAGCCTGAGAGCAACCTTTTTTCAGCCCTATACCTGTCCTCACATGCTCTACAGGACATGCACAGAAAGTTCAGTCCAGAGAACTACCAAAAAGGAGGTGGCAATGCAATGGGCAAATAAAAATCACAGTGGATTGATTCTAATCCCCTAACCACAGTAGGGATTGAAAAGAAACTTTGTTGCAATCTCATGCACATACAAGACATCCCTCCTTTCCTGCACTTACAGAAGCACTGTTAGCTCACACCCAAACCAGAATTAGTCATCCAGCTGCCTTGATGCTTTCCCTCATGCTCATGCCCATCGCTGTGTGTCTCCCTGGCTGAGCCGTGTTCATTCTGTCTCTCTTGTAGTTGGAAGGATGGCCTTGGTTTCTGTGCTTTAATTCATCGACACCGTCCAGAGCTCATTGACTACGGGAAGCTACGAAAGGTACAACTCAATTGGCTTGTCAGACCAGATGCTTGGATCCTTGGAATTAAAGAGGGAGAAGAATTAGCTTGATAAACATAATTGGAGAACTTCAGCACAAGCTGACAGTTGCAGGACTGGGGGGAAGGAAGGAGGGATGAATCAGTACATTCAGGCTTCTTAGTGAAGCATGAACTTAATGAGCTTCCTGCTTGACTTTCCCTGCTTTCAGACTGCCTTGTATGAGACACACATGCTCAATCCCAGCTGATGAGCAAAAGCTGGCAAACTCAGTAACACCAAATGTGAGACTAGTTCTGTGCTAATGTCACAGACTAGGGAGTCAAATCAGACTTAACATTTTTGTGGTGATTTGAATAGAAACTGGTTACCTGATGTCCACATGCAACAGCTCCTTGAGGGGTTTGTGTGCCCTCACTGGATACTTGTCACATGCTTCCAGCTTAGTACTAAGTCATCTGCAGTACTAGGCTCCTTGCATGTAGCTCTCAGGTGCCAGAAAAGTATTTGTCATAAAACTCAATTTTACTTTAAAATTGCCACTGATAATATGGTATCAAGCTGCTCCAAATTTTGCTTCCTGTGTATTTTGGAAGCAAGATTGCTAAGTGGATGATGAGAATAAGCACTCAGTGGTTTGTGCTGCTAGCAGTGTCTTGACCCAGCAGGAAAAGGGAAGAT
>NW_008688763.1:19202-39153 GCF_000695815.1 Acanthisitta chloris | reverse complement strand
CATTCCTGCAGTCTGCTGGGACCCAGTTTCACTGTATCTCTGCACCTGGAGAATGAAATGTCATCAAGACCATAATTCATGTGTCGTTACTGAGGCTAACACACAAAATGTTTGTCTGTCAGATGTTGTGGGCTGTGTGTACATACTTGAGGTTAGCCAAGGAAATAAACATAGAAGCTGATCACCAATAGACCTGAGCTGTTGGATTGCTGTGCAAATAGATGAAATGTAAATGACTTAATTAAATTAGTTGCATCCTTGAGGCAGTGACTGGTACAATGCTTTGTCTGCTTTTCAGTAACCTTTTAGATCTTTACTGTCTTGCAGAGCAGTCAATTATATTATCTGATCAGTTTTCATGTCTGGAGTCAGCACGTGATGCATAAACAGCGGGGGAGACTGGTACTTGTTTACATAAACAGCAGCAATAAGAAAAGGAATTATTTGGGTTACATTTTCAGTGCCTGATGTTGGTAAAATAAAGTAGCTAAGCAATGTGTGTCTGACAAACCCAGCCAGGTATATGCTACAGCACTCTCTTATCAACAAAGCCCAAACCCAAGTGAAAATAGAGTGAAGGAAAGTAAGTTATTTGGTAATCTTGCCTGCAGGCTTTTTAAGGTGAAAGATAGGGTGATTGTTCTAGCCAAAATCAATGTAGATGGAAAGGGCTTTCTCCTACTACCTTTGATCCTGTCTGTCATCAGGTTCCCACTGCTTTCCTGCAGTCTTCTGACTCTTTCTGTTTCGTTTTTGTTGTTGGTCTGCCTCAATTACTCCAAAGGCACACGATTAATTCCATGTTAGAGAACTCTACAACAGCTGAAATCTCAAGCAAACAGCTGGGAAGAACTTAGCTCAGAACCTAGCGTTTAGCTCTGACAGTTGATTTGTGCTGAAGGGAAGTGGCCTTTTTTGTGTTAGATGTTTGAAACATGTTTGTGGAATGTATAAACGTGAGAAAGGCTCCTGAGAATCAGCCATTACAGTACATAGTAGATTAGAGATCTACCTCAAGGTCTTTTCCAGCTCTAGGGAGCAATTAGTGGCATCTCTGTTGTGTGTGCCTTTGGCGATGCTGTGTGTGCTTGTGTATGCATACACAAATGTACAAGATAGAGAGGTGAAGTCAGTCCAAGCTGCCGAAGAGTTCTGCATTGCCCTATTAGGGCAACATTCTTTTGCAGTTTTAGTGTTTTCTGCTCTTTCACAGAGGCTGTGTCTATGCAACAGACCCTGTATTGGCAGTGTATGCCAGTAGCCAGTGTAGTAGCTGCATGTCTCTTTCCCAGAACTGACCAATTTCTTTGGTCAGCAGCATTTTGTATTGAGTTTGGTCCTGGCTAGCTATATTAGTGGAATAAGCATAATTCTTTTCTGCATATGTGCACTGCATAGCTAAAGTTACTTGCATAGTTCAGGCCTCAAAATAAAAGGTGCAGGTCTACCTAGCTTGGTGTCAGTGATTCCCTGACACCACAGCTACTTACTTGTTTAAATGGTTTCTATTCAGGGCAGGTCTGTCTGCTATTGCTCAGCTCACTGTAGGTAAGGTCTAAGGATTCAGCTCATGGTCTGCATGTGATGGGTATGCAGAAGATGGGGTTTCCCTTCCTCCTTTTACCTCTGACTGTAGCTCAACTGTGAGCCACAGCTAAGATATTTTTATCACATACAGTGATTGACTGATGGCTCTGACACCCCCTCATATACCACAATCCATGTAGAACTGTGATCTGTATATTGCTGTGTTGTATGCATTTATTACAGATATTCCTGAAAACATGAGTTTTGGATTTCTTTCCTAGTGTCTTCAACTCTGGCAGATATAGTAAGTGCTTGCTCTCTCTCAATTTTCCTCCCCCTCCATCTCCTTTCCTGATTGCTAGTTAGTAAAAGAATTTTTTTATGTCACATTGCAATAATTGCCATGGCAACCTTGTGTGCTGCAAGGACTTGGAAATAGCTGGAGGAAGACAGAAGAGTCCCTGTGTGAGTTTAGATTGTGGTGAAAGATGAAGAGCTGCGATAGTCTTTAGTCAGCGAAAGCAGAGAATGTGCGAGGTCGGCATCTGTTTAGGGCAGGTTTGCTGTCTGCCACCGTTAAAACAAAGTGACTCCTCTGTGATAAAACTGTAGCTTTCTTCCCAGCTAGAACCTGGCAAGTTACTGTTCCTCTTCATGCCTCTGCAGTTGCTATGTCCATGTAAATGGAATAGGAGTTGAGGCATCTCTGCAGAACTTCATCTGGGTCAGTGCTCTTTGGGGGGGGAGTGTTTCAGCTGTGGAAAGAATCAGGGGACAGGTGACTTGTTTTTTGTTTGCTCTGCTGCCTTTGGGTCGTGAAAGTGTGCCTGCAGCTGTGGTGCTGCAGTGTGAGGCTTGCTTGGACCTTCCTGGCCAGTCTTTACTACGCTACCCCTTTTCATGGGTGTTAACTGAAACAGGTGATTTGAAGTAATTATTAGCTGGTGTAAGATGGGATGGCACAGAAAATGGTGGAGTTCAGAAGGATTTCACAGGGCTTGAAGACCCTGTTGTAGTCTTGGACAAGACGCCGGGGAAGCCCTAAGTCTTGCACAAAGAAGCAGCACTTGCATGATGAGCAGCTGCACTGTCCTTGAGGGGTGAAGCTTTTCCTACAGGGAACAGGACTTGCTTGGATTTAGCTCTCTGCTCATCTTGGAGCTAGTCTTGGACTTAGCACTTTTGGAAGCAGGTTAACTATCTTTAGTTTCACTCCCCAAGAGACATTGTGATCGCACATCTCTCTTGCATATGAAGTAAAAATATGCTGGCTTCATCTAGGTGAGTCTCCAGTTTCCCACACATTAAGACTTCCAGCCCTTCCTTTGGGACTGCCCAAGCCCAGTAAGTTTTCCCATCAGGAAACCTCTCCCAGCTCTCAGCTTAAAATTTCTCTTTAACCTTTGGCAACATTGCCTCTGGTGTTTTGCAGACTGATAGGAAAGCTATCTGCAGTGAGTTTGCTCCTCCCTTTCCTCCAGGAGAGGCTGACAGATCTTCAGGCAGCTCGTTCAGATAGGTCTGTGCTAAGGAAGGGTTTGTGTTAATACTAAACACTCTTATCAGGGTGTTAACAACACCGTGATGGTTGTGGTCAGCATAGGCTGAAATTTGGTACACAGGGGTGACATTTCTACAGAAGTATAAAATGACACATGGGCTAGGGGAGCACTGGCAAAGGAGCTGCCACTTAGGATTTCTGGATGCTGCTGCAATTGAGTGAAAGAAAGACTATTACTTTTTCTTCCTAAATGGAGCTGAGGCCTTATCTACACATAGTGAACATGGTATGTTATATACCAACTGGTCTCACATAAGGCTTTTGGTTACACTTTGGGTTCATAGAGGTTTCTCCACAGCAGGCACAGACAATAAGTAGAATGAAGTTGAAATGATACTAGCCTCTAATTCAATAGCATAGGGTGGTTTCTTGTGGCTGGAGGATGGTAAAAATCCACTGCCTGCACCACTGCTAAATTCTGAGGAGGTAGATATAGACATATCTGATGTAGTACATTGAAATACATTGAAAGTTTATTATATAAAGTACTGTTTGACACTGTTACCCTGTGTGACAGCTGCTGGCTTCATCACATCATGCCTGTGCAACACTTCCTTGCTTAATATTGGCTTATTCCAATATTGACTAAGCACATATCACTGGTCATATCTGTTTTAATGGGCTCTGTGTGTGATTTACTTTGGTACGTGAAATGTTGCTGTCTACTGGAGGCAATCACCTGAAGGAATATGATGCTGATATGGGGTGCCAGCCTAATACATGCATTGATTGCTAGGGAAATACTGCAGGAAACTGCTTTTCAGAACAGCTCAGTTTCCTGGCTATAATCCGAGGGCTACATAATGACCAGTGCCATAAAGGAAGTTTTCTACATGCCCATACCCTGTCTGCTCAAGCCTGCTTAGCTTCATCTTTTGTGCTGGGTGGGTTCAAAGAAAACTGCCTGTTGATTAGAGTTCAAGCAGAGCTTAATCTTCCAAGTCAATGCAATAAGCAAAGGCACATTATCTCAAATAGAAAAGAAACAGAACATGGATGCCTCTCTAGAAAGAACATGAAATAATTATACTCCTTATTTCCTAATTTTTTTTTTGTGGGTCTCAGTGTGAATGCCACAATTGACAGTATGGAGAGTACCATCCCATCTTTCCCCTCTCCTGAAAGACACCAAACAAGGTGGCTAAGCGCTGGCAGCTTATGCACAATCTTTCATCCAGAAAGAAGCAGAAACCATCTGTCTCAGCAATAGAAACTGATAGTACAAATGTCATTTGTCACCCATTAAGTGGATCAATCTTCCAGAACAATTAGGTATCATGGTTATACAGGAATATAGAACCAGGCTTGTATGAGGATCTCATACAGGTTGGCAGGTGTCTTGTTGCTGATTGTTATGTCTGAATGCTGGAAACAATTTGCAGAAGTCTTTCATTTCCAAAGTGACATTTGTGTTTCCCATTCTCTTGTGTGGTACTTTAAAATCTGCTTACCTTTGTGGTACTACTCATGATGATAAGTCACATTTAGCTTTGTTTAGGATTTGATTACTCTCTATTGATGTCTGTACCTGAAGTGCATCCTGCCATAGCAGAAGGTTCATATAGAGAGCGATAGATATGCGCTAAGGAAATGTCAAGTCCTGTGCAGGAGGAAAAGCAATACTCATGGCAAAATGGGTACTTTTATATGTATTTATTTTGTAGAGATTTGTTAAAGCATTTCTCTTCCTCCCACTCAACTGGTGTTCAACAAACTGTACACCAGCTAAGGACAGCATCCGTTGCAGATGTTGTTACTATTTTAGTATTGCTTAGATGTTCTAACAGATACACTGCTCTGGGGTTCTTTAAAATAGAAGTTGCAAACCTAATATAAACATGACATGTAAATATATAGTCTTATAATTTACTATCAGTATGATGTGAAGCTAATTTTGCTGTAAACTAGGTTTGAGGCAAAATGTATTATTCCTTCTTGTTGCAAGTACATAAACTATATGTTAATTATCCTATCATGAGTCTCCAGGCTCTGCTTTCAAAAGGAAGCTAATTATTTCATCCTGCTACATGAAGCTTCACACATAATTTTGTCTGGACAGCACAGTTACCTGAACCAAACCAAGTGTAACAGCTCTGAGAGAAATGCTGTGTACCTTGTTACAAGTTGATGCTGATGCTCTGGCTCTGTTTCTTTCCCAGGATGATCCACTCACTAATCTAAACACAGCTTTTGATGTGGCTGAGAAATATCTGGATATTCCCAAGATGCTGGATGCAGAAGGTAAAGTAGAACCCAATGGCTTTTAACTTGCTTTTTTTCAAGAAATTTCCCACTTCTTCTAGGTGGACTTCTTTTGTAGAAGAATTCAGTAACCTCTGACTGCCCCCTCCTCCATCACCACATAGTAAATGTATAGGGAAAAAGTTACAAGGGAATAATGAGTTATGTGTTCTACTTCCTTCTGTGCCCCTCAGTCTTCTGAGTCTGGCATGGAGATCTTAACCTGGGGTTGACACACTAGGCAGAGATGAGTAACACCTGACTATGTCATCTGCTGACTGAAGTGTTCCCTTTCAAGATTTGGGCCAAATACTGAGTTAATGTATGGTGTTAGGACTGTATTCCTTTTGCTCCAGGCTTTATTTCTGGCCTCTGTCTGGTATTTCTGGTGGTCTTCCTTTTGAGGGCATGATACTATTATTATAAAATGCTTCTGCCTGGCCAGACCCTGGAAGCAATTTTATCATGAGGGAGGGGAACCAGAAGGGTGATCCTGGCTTCTGAGAGATATGCATCTTCTGTGGAATGCTGGGAAGCACTGTGGAATTGCTATGACAAAGTTATACCCCAGCAGGCCTCCTGGACAGTTGTGGTTCTACCTCTCCTTTGCTTTCCTCCCATCAGTTGATTATGCTCTTAACGTGAGGTTTTTTTTGACAGACATTGTTGGAACTGCCCGTCCTGACGAGAAAGCCATCATGACCTATGTTTCTAGCTTCTACCACGCCTTCTCAGGAGCCCAGAAGGTATCGCAGGATCCCAAGCTCCCTCCACAGAGCACACCTGGTGCCATTGCTAATGTCCAAACCTTTTTTTCTTTCTCTCTCTCCTCTCTAGCTACGGGCATCTTTATTATTATTATGTTCTTAGTAGAGTTGGCTGTTGGTTCAAAGTGGTGCGCCAGATATAATACATGGGGCGAGGGAGCCAGGAGTCCCATTTCCCTGTAGTCAGCAGGGTAGTACTTCCAGTGGCACTTAGTTAAGGCACACCATGGCACACACACAAATTTGAGGGAATGAAGAGCTCTGCCTTCTCCATTTGGCTTATGAACTGCTGCCCTGATGGCTGAGGACCTGCATCTCCTGTTCTTGGTAAATCTGAGCTGGGATGGCCTGGTCTCACAAAGGTGGAGACCATCATATAGATGCTCTGCTCAGCAGGACACTGCAGCCTGCCCCCACAGGAAACAACACAGATACCTGTTCACTTTTTTTTTTCTTTTTCAAAGATGGAGAAACAGAGGTGACTTGGGGTTTTATTGAAGGGTTTAATGAATACCCAAAGCTTTATCTTTTGCCTTGTGTATGCTGCAGGTTCCGCACCCGTGCTTCAAGGTCTGGACCTGCTGCTTTCTCAAGTTGTGCCATAAATTCAGTCCCAGTTCACCTGGGTCTTACAAAGCATGTCTAACGAGTACATCTATGGTGATTTTGCAAACAGAGCGTTGCATATCATGACAGAGATGCTGGTTTTGTTCAGATATTTCTTTTTTCCTCTCTTTTCTCACCCACTGTGCTGGAAATCGGGCAATTGAGTCCTTGCTGCTTCTGGCTTTGCCATTTTCCTGTCAGTAATGGAGTCACTTAAGGAAAACATTTTGTGGGTGAAACCTTGCACACATCTCTTGCCAGAACCAAGCAGCCGCCTGTACTTCAATGCCTTAGGAACAGGCAGTGCACGTTGCAGCAGAGCAGATACTGTGTAGGAAGTGCACTGTGTAGGAAGGTTCTTATCTCTAGCTCCTCGGCGTACAGAAGGGCCTTGAGCGCGGGTGTTCAGACCTCCAAACAACCTGCTTGCATCCTTGGGCCAGGACCCACACTGCAGCTGTGAAGGTGCAGAGCCCAGATCCTCATCTCAGGATCCCCCTGGATTGGCGGGGGAGGGAGAGAGGGGTGCCGCTTTGAGCCACAAGCCAACGCTGCTAGCCACCTTCTGATCCGAATTCCCAGCTCTCCGCATGGAAATCTGTTTGGCCTGTCCTGCAATGCATGATGGGAAGTTTTCTCCCCCTCTCTCACGCCACCCATGATTGTTTTGTTTTATCCTATGTGCTGCTTCTTACTTTATCCTTTCAACCTCTTTTCCTTCTCTGCACAGATATTATAGGCACGCTAAGGCCGGATGAGAAGGCCATAATGACCTATGTCTCATGTTACTACCACGCCTTCTCAGGGGCACAGAAGGTGAGACTTTACGACTAACAACTTCCCCCCTCAACCTGCCCTGCCCACTGCTCCTCTCCACCGAGGAACATGACAGAACCCCTATCCACTCCAGGGCGTTTGCAGGGAAGCCCAGTGCATCCAGCGATGCACTTGGATGTGCCATCCATAGTCTTGCTGGAGAAGTGATGTAAATGTTCTTTCAGACAGGCTTCAGCTGCTCCTTCCCTCCAGTTTCACCCATCAGCAGAGGAGAAAGCATTTGGTGAAGCTGGCATTGAAAGATGAATGATGTCTGCTCTGGCAGGCAGTACCCTTTCAGTGACTAGTGGACATTGTCCTGGCCAGGCAATGCACCTCCAGAGGTACCACAATCAAATCCTCCCACTGCAGGAAATCACAACCAGTCCTCCTTGGGCTGTCATCCTGCCTTCTACACTCAGCCCCCACTAGGTCAGTGGTCTTATCCTAGGCTGAATCATCTGTGAGCTGGATACATAGCACTTTTGTGCTCCAGCCGCAAAGTTAATTTCTACCAGGCCTTGAGCTTTCCCAAACTCACATGCTTTTCCATTCCTTGTTTCTCCCTGGTCATTCTCTGTTTCCCAAACCATCTATATGTTTTGTTTCTTTCCTCTGCCTTGCCCATTTCCATAGCTTCAGACCTTCCTTTCTTCTTTCTCTGCTTTCTCTTTACTCCAGAGTCTCTTTGCCTGACATCAGGATTTTTGGAACCAACTAGTCACAGTTCGCCTTTGGGCAAACTTCCTCCAAAATGGCAATTTCCCTGCAATCCTTTGAATAGAAGAAGAAGGTCCATCCTTTCCTCCCACGTCATAGCCTGGCTGGGCTGCAGCCTTTCCACAAGATTACTGCTAATTTCAGATTGTAGACATTGGAACAAAAAAATCCAAGTCCAAGACTACATTCTTCATTTTACAAACAGAATTCAAATCTTCCCCCAGCCCCAACTTCTTTCTCACAGTAGGCCGTTTCTATTTGAGACATAGTCCTTGTGTTGCCCAGCTTGAGGGCTAACTTGACTCCAGGAAGATTCCATCTCTTTCGTACAAAGCATGCTGATGGTCCCAACGTTGATGCAGATACCATGCTGATGCTGGCTTTCAAAGGGCAAATGCAGGCAGTATGTTCCAGGGAGCAGCTCTTTAGTTCAAGCTTTTTTGTTCTCTGCCCCATTTCATGTAACTTATGTGATACTGTCTTGTTTCCAAGCAACTTGAAATATGTCCTGCAGCAATACAGTGGACTTGCCCATTTGGCATAATTTGTGTAGTCATGACTTTCCTGCTAGGATACTGCTTTGTGATTCTGTGGGGCCTTTTTTTGCTCAAAGCCCTTAACACCAGACTGAGAGCTCCAGCCAGCTGATACTTGCCCAGGAAGACTGTAGTCTCAGAACTCATGCCAGCCCTGTGATAAAGCCTGCTGTTTGCCAGGTGCCCTGAGGGACTGCTCCATGCTGTCTGCTTAACCTGGGGAACTCCAGATTGAGGAAACAACAAACCACAGTATGAGGAGGGTTGTAGCCTGCTGCAGGAGCAGCCTTGCCCATCACCAATCCCTTCCTCTTCTCTCTGCACCCATTCCATGACTTGGAAACCTGCTCAGCAGGTTCCATGCCCTCATCAGCAATTTAAGTGGATGCTAGGTCTCCTGGGATAACTGAAAACAACCTTTTACTTGCCTCAGGACCTGAATCAAATAGCTGGGGCAAGAACTAGAAATGAAGCTTCTTAGTTATGGAAGTTTCTATTCCATGTAGTCAAACTGGCTTACAGGGAAGATTTAATAGTTTATTAGTTCTTTAGCAGTCCTGATGGGCCAGCACCTCAACTGGTCTCTGGCAGAAGGGGCACAGCTCCTTTTTAGAGCTGCCCTAGCCATACATTAGCCAGTTGCTGAGTGACACAGATTCATGCCCCCAGGCAAATGCAAAGTGATTATTACTGAGTACAAGCCCCAGCCCAGATATTACTATGTTGCTGCCTTGTGCACGGTTAGGTGACTTACTCTGATATCGCTCCATTTTTCATCCAGATTTTTCATTACTGCCACCAGTCCTGAAGGGGAAGTTCCATGAGCTGCTTTCTGCTTCTTTCACTCTCTTATACTGGGCCTTTGAAGGTACAGGGTCCCCAGCCTGACGTGTGTGTAGATGGCTGCTTTTTCTTTATGCCATTTTTTATATATATATTTGTAGGTATACTTGCTTTGGTTGGTTTGCTTGTTTTCTAACTGCTTCTGACTTTCACACTAAATGCATGCAACTACTTGTTGGCTTAATATTTTGTAAACTTGATTTCTGGGGTGAAAATTTCTAACTAATGTTTTACCATTTTATTAAGAGATTGTGTTTGATGTACAGTATTCTGGAGTGGCCCTCAGAGGACAGCAGCGGGCAGGCATCTTCCCCTAGGGCCAGAGAACATCTGGCATCCCTACATAGTGCGCTGTGGGAATGCCTTCCTTTATGATTCTCCTCAGCAGAAAGACTTGGATCCATGAACTAGAGAGAAGGCTAGCTCTACTTCCATCCTAAATAGTTCAAGTTGTGGTTGAGAAGTACAGAAAAGACAAAAAGCAGATAAATTACTGCTACTTTGGCTATTGAGTTTTTTGGTTTGATTGTACCAAACAGCAGGTACATATACATGGCAGTTGTGGTATCAAGCAGAATGCCCTGGGCTTGCCCTCCCCACAGTCTCTGAGTGCAAGTAGTATAGTGTGTCAGCATGATGTTACACTGAAGCTGATCAGCTCACACAGATTCTCTGAGAATACAGGTTATGTAGCTTCCAGACCCCGAGAATGGTGCACGTTCTTAGTGCTGTTCCATGTTTTGTGGGTATCCTGGCTTGTCTGGAGCCAGCACGAGCATCCTAAATGCATTGTTGCCTTTTAGCAGTGCGAAGAAGCCAAAATGGCTTCACTAATGAAGGTGTAGAGCTGCCTTGGCCTCAGGTAAACATCTTGGTGTGCCATTCTTCTTTTACCTAAAAGTGTTTCACTTCAATTTTGAGGTTGTCGTCACCACAGAGCAACTCATTAGCAGCAGTGTGGAGGGTATTTGTGAATACCTGAAAGGACAGAGATCCTTTGGTCCTACCTTGCTAAGAGCAAGTCAGTGTAACATGTTGCTCATGGCATTAATGGTGATAGTGGCCACAGAGCCTTTCCTGCAGCTGCAGCATCTATACACTATTAAATAGAGCAGTAGTAGGAGTAGGCAAGAACCACTGGGAGGCAATAATGGTAGGGGAGAGAGAGCCTCTACATTTCTGCCGTTAGGGTAATACAAATAATGTCAACTGCTGACATTCTCAGAGTTCTGGTGTTTGGACAGTTTTTCAACACACATTGATACACATATATATATTTAAGGACTTGGGCAGCTAGAGAAAGTCTGTCATCAGACAAATGTAAATATGCCTCAGTGAAATGGGGTCCTGCCTGCACAGCTGGCTGTTGCTGCAGTGAGCTCATGGGGTGTGAAAACAAGGAAGTTAAGAATTTGCACTGAAGTCCTCTTTTGGAATGATGGAGATAAACATTTGTACTGTCAGTTCACTGCAGTCTGTAGGCACATCATGGCAGTACTTTGGCAATGTCTTTTTGACACGCCACTTGATCCCATGTCTATAGTTGTCTCTGGATATCAAAAAGCACTCCATTAGAGTACAAACATAAGTTAAAACCAGATCAAAGTACAAGCTTTCTTAAATGTAACCTTTGTTTGCACTTTATGCAGGGGCGTTTTTAAAGTGAAATTGCTCTTTCCTGTACAGGTCTCTGTTTTAAGTTAGTTGATATCTGTGTGTCTGCTAGCTGGTCTGCCTTAGTGAAGGCACAGATGACTGAATATATGTTTTTACAGCTTCTTACAAATGAATAATATTGCCATGTCCCCAGGGGCCTTAGCAATCCATACATCACTGTACAGCCTATGACTTTATTGCTATTCTTGCTGCTTCATGTCAGCTGCAAAAATTAGAGGATTCTTCTCAAATGTCCTTGGAGATTGAATAAACAGATAATAAAAGGTCTTTTAAAAATAGAAAAGGGTTGAAACTTACCAGCTATAAGCTCAGCAAAACTTCTTTTGGCATCCCTCCCAAACGTAGTTTTAAGGCAGGACACACCATTCACAGTTGGTCTGTTGTAGTGTTGGCATGTACCCTCTCCTCCATATTTCCACTTAGCCTCTGTAAGGAGGACTTCTCCATAGGGGTCCTGTGGGTAGTTCTAGGACCTTCCCCAGGCACCAGGATGATAGCTGTACTGTGGTAAGAGGGTGCTGAGCCCTGATGCCCATCACAGGGTACATGCTCCAAGGCTTTGCAGCGTGGCACACACCATGATAATGATAAAGGGAGCTGATATCCATAGGTACATGCCATGCAAGGATCAGCCTGCTGTGTGTTCCCCATTCCAAATGCATACATGGGACTCCAGGGCAGACTAACTGCTTCTGAGTTCATAGCTGAGATTTTTCTGGTCCTTACTTTCCAAATCCATGTTTTAACGTGTTCAGCTCCCTGCAGAGAACAAGGTTTTGGTCTCACAATGGAAAGAAAGAAAGGAAAAAACCCCAAACCTAAATAGTAACAACAGGCTCTTTCTTTTTTTGTGAGACTTGTTTTGGAAGAGTAAGCAGAAAGCTTACCCAGAAATGGGGGGGGAAAATGGTCCTCAGCTGGATCATGAGACCCTGAATACATGATAGGTGTCATGTGGCAAGATGCTGGAGGAGGTGGCCCTGTAATGAGTGCCAGAAATGCAGAGAAAGCTGTAAGACAGCTCTGCTGGGCAGAATGTAAGGTTAAGAGGAGTATATACCATTTTATCTTCCAAACAAAATTAGGAATTTTCCAAAGTCCAGTCTATGGATTAATTGTTTAGGTAGTACTTTCTTGGAGTGAAAGTATGAAGACAGTCTTATCAGCTGGACAGTGCTCAGTTACTGGTATTGCAGCTCTGAATGCTGGTATGGGGAGTGGAGGTGGTGGTGTAAACCCCCTAGCTTTGTGGAGAGGCAGCCAGGGTCCCTCTGGTAGGAAGCAAACAACAGGGCCCTCTTGTAGGAGCAGCTTCAGAAAAGGCATAGAAATGCGTTTGTCCCACAATATATGGGGTGGAATCAGTAGAGCTGAGAATCTCTGAAGGAATGTATTCACCTGAAAAGGGAAAAATAAGTCATTATAGAAGGTCAGATGGAAAGCAGGGAGGTCTGGACAGACATTTCAAAGTGCAGACAGGTTGCTAGAGCCAGGGGTAGAAGACTTTACCTGCAGGTATGTAGCAGGAAACTAAGCTGCAAGTTTTGATTTATTTTTTTCTCATGCTTTTCCCTTCGTCTGTTTTTCTTCTCTTTGTCAGGCGGAGACAGCAGCAAATCGTATCTGCAAGGTGCTGGCAGTCAACCAAGAAAATGAACAGCTCATGGAAGACTATGAAAAACTGGCCAGTGATGTAGGTGTTGGTTTCTGGGTGGTGGTATGCAGAAATGAATTGCATTTAATGCTGATAACTAATCTTGGGGGAAAATTAAAGATTGCTATATTTTCCCCCCTTTTAGCTTGAGAAAAATTAAAGATTGAATTTACCTTAAAGGCAAGAGCAGTCTACTTTTAAAACAGAAAGCTTCCGTAGAGCAGCTTTGAATTTTTCAGTTTATTGAGAGCAGACACAGAAATGCTAAAACTGAAGGAAAAGTCAAGCTGGTTTAAGTTGCATTCCTCAGGACTATACAACTTTGTTACATTTTCCATACAACTTATATGCTGATATAAGGTAGAAGTCAGGAATTGGATCAGAGAGAATGGAAGTTAGGGATAACTGAGGACAGAAATATGCATTTGCTGATAGTTAGAAAAAAATCTGTCAGATACAAGCTGGAGGCTGCTTTGGTTAACTGAGAAGTCTGACAGACTGACAGCAGTGAAACTACAGAAATAGACCAAATGTGGACTGGAGTATGTTTGTGGTAGGTAAGTAGGGAGGGGAAGATGGACAACAGAATAACAAACACAGCCCATAAGCCTGGTTTCAGCCTGATCTGAAAAGTGTAGGACACTGCTCCACTCGCACTATAGACTGACCATTGCATTAGCATTTTGCTGGCTCCTCAAGTTGGTTTGCTAAGGAGGGCTATTCAAGGAGCAATACTGACTTTGAAGAAGCTAGAGCAGGAAAAATGTAACTGAAGGCAAGAACTTGATTTCTCCCATTAGATCCTTCTGGAGATAGTATGACTTATAGCGTCCTTTAGTTATGCAAAAGTCCAGCAAAACTCTAAGGCTTTAGCATAATCTGAGGACATAGTTTTGCTCCTGATTGTGCAAAAGCTGTGCCTTAAGCATGTTGGTTTGGCACTGCTGCAACAAGCAGTACTACTTAGTGTTAGGAAATGTGCTGCTCATTAAAAAAAATGAACTTCCAAAAAGCTGGCAAACTTTTCTTTACAAGCCCTGCTGGTGACAGAAGCTTTCTGACAGCAAACATAGAAATAAATGATCCCTAAAGAAATCAGAGCAACACCTGCAGTTTTGGCACAATTTTCAGTTCAAACCTTCTCATCATTGCTCTTTCCAGCTGCTGGAGTGGATTCGTCGCACCATTCCCTGGCTGGAGAACAGGGCCCCAGAGAACACCATGCAAGCCATGCAGCAGAAACTGGAGGACTTCCGGGACTACCGCCGCCTGCACAAGCCCCCCAAGGTCCAAGAGAAGTGCCAACTTGAGATCAATTTCAACACTTTGCAGACCAAACTGCGACTCAGCAACAGGCCAGCCTTCATGCCTTCAGAGGGGAAAATGGTCTCGGTGAGTGGCAGTAACTGCTCGTACTTACCCCAACCATGTCTAAAAAATGAGACTCGTTTTCTGCCCATCGGTGGGCAGAGCACACCCACCCTTGGAGTGAGCTACTCTGTGGGAGGAACCCTACAAAATCTAGTTCATTGAGGCCACAATAAGAGAGAGTCAAGCGATCATTACTCCCCTGTGTCTAAATCAGCCTCTGAGGCTCTTCACAAGTTGCACGTCTTTATGAGGAGATGTCTGGGTACCTCTTGTTCTTTCTGATTCAGAAATGGTTGAGTTTTGTTAAAGATTCACACAGGGGAGTGTTTACAGAGGGACTCTTCTGCAGACAGGTATATCCTGACACTTCTAGTCCTGCTTATCTCAAGTCTGGCACTTTGCCTTCCTGACCTGTCTGCAGAACATTGTGAGATGAGAAGCTGATGGTCACTCCCTCCAATCAGTTGGAGTCATGTACCTCACTGAGACTAATGCTGGTATACATCTTTCCTCCACCTTCTAATCTGCATTTTCTTCTCATGCTTTTGTCCCTAGGATATAAACAATGCCTGGGGTGGCCTAGAACAGGCTGAGAAGGGCTATGAGGAGTGGTTATTGAATGAGATCCGAAGGCTAGAGAGGCTGGATCACCTGGCAGAGAAGTTCCGGCAGAAGGCATCAATTCATGAGTCCTGGACAGATGGTAATGCCTACATGCTTCCTATTGCCTGACACAGTGCTCTCCATTATGTAGGAAGGAAGATACGGATTGTGCATGGGTCCTTCCTTGAGAGTTTCCTCTCCAGAAGGCTAGGTTTATTTTTTATTTTATTAGAAAATAATGTATGAAAACCAGCTTGATCTCTGTTCTGCATCATGCAGTCAACATTGGCATTCCCTAACTGTGCAAAGTGAGAACTGTAGATAGAAGAGAGCAGCTACAGAGAACAGGAAAAGTTACTGTGCAGTAAATGCTACAGCTGGCATTTACAAAACCAACATAGCTCAGTTTATACATACTGAGGCAAGTCCAATATAAACTGTGACAGCACTGGCTTGAGCCACACTGTGTGCCCTTCTCTGTTGTTAGTAGTAAACTTACACTCCATGGTTTGAAAGTGAGGATTGTGCATCTCTAGGCCAGCAGGCACGGGGACAAACCTCGGGCAGAGTGACTGGAGTGGGGCGGATGCCCTTTTTGAGGGTGCCCAAGGCTGCCTGGGTGGTGGGGAGATGGCTTTGGGGGTATTGGGTCCTGTCCTTCATTCTTCTGTCCTTTGGCTCCCTCCCCAGGTAAGGAAGCAATGCTGCAGCAGAAGGATTACGAAACTGCAACCCTCTCGGAGATAAAGGCCCTGCTGAAGAAACACGAGGCCTTTGAGAGTGACCTGGCTGCACACCAGGACCGCGTGGAACAGATTGCTGCTATTGCACAAGAGCTGAAGTATGGCACCCCGGCACATATCCCATCCTTGGGGCCAGGGAGGCTTAATGAGCTTTGTCCTCTGGAGAGCCATAAATCCATCCCCATACAAAAATGCTGGGAATTCCCAGTGTTTCCAAACAGTATCTAGGATACTGCTCTCCAGTATCTGGACATACCAGAAAAGCAGGCCAGAAAATGGATGAGTCGTGGGTGCTGTTGAGGAGGTGGCAGAAATATATTCCTAAACCAAGTTTCCACCCTCTTCCAGCTCATTATACTGCTGTGAACCCTTTCCTGAAGAGTCTGACCTGCTGCTGGCACCTGTTAGGTTTCAGAGTTGTAACACTGTCATACTTTTCCAGGAACAGAAAAAAAGTCCACCTTATTCTAGCAGGATAAAAAAAAAAGCTGCTTGAGCCCATCGTGGCCTCAGTCTTTGCCCCAGGCATACTGCACCATGTCTCTTCTGTTCAGCACTTCCTCCAAAGCATCCTCACAACAGCTCAGCTCCCTCCCTACTTGGAAACTTTCACCTCCACTCCTTTTCCTGGAGTGATGCAGGTTATCAGAGGAAATGGGGGCTCATCAGGGCAGGAATTTGATTGTTAGAGATAGCAGGCAGGTAAGGACCTGACCTCTGCAGTACAGGGAGATTTTGAAACCCTTCATGTTTCTTGGTAAAAAAAAGACTTGGTTTTGACTCTGCTTCATTTTTTAAAAAGATTAATATATCACACTGGTCTATCTAAAGCTAGTGTCTGGGCCAAGATCAGTACACTTGGGCTGAAGAGCCATTTTTCTCAAAAAAATCAGGATTATTGGATCAAGATCATTATCTTGTTTAATAACATAGATTTACAGAATTGCTTCCTTGTCCACTGGAGGATTGACCTTGGAACAGGAGGAGAGGGTTCAAGGCAATCCTCCATGTCAGTAAGATTAAAACGGAGGCTGGCTAGTCAGCAAGCATTACCTGACCTGCCACTTCCAAAGCACAGGCTACATGTCAGCAAAAGCAGCTACAGCTCTGAGAGCACCAGGGAAGGCCTAAGCTGTGGGAGAGGTGGTTTCTTCCAAAGTGTGGGAACAACAGGCTCTGCCATTATTCCAAAAGCCATCTTCCATCTCAGCAAAGAGGCCATACCCTGAAAAACCATGGCAGAGCTCTTTCCTCCTGCAGAGATACACTGCTAGAGAGATGGAGAGGATCTGGAGGAAGCCACTGCAGCTACCCATGCCAGGCATGTTTGGGGGCATGGTATGTTTCCCTCCCCAGCAGTACTGGTCCAGCTTGAGTGTGTTACAAGTCACATTTTCAGAAGGAGTTCTTTCATCTGCAGTGCTGGCTCTACAGCAAAGTAGATCAAGGAACTGATCTGGATTAAAAACCTAGCAAAGAAGTTATTTTTAGCCCAAATTAGTTTCCTGACTAGTTTACTGGAAGACTCCACCAACAGTTGTGCCAACACACCTCAGGAGGGCAATACAGTGGCGTGAAGAAACAAGGCTGGGGGACGCAAGAGTGTACCTGAGTTAATGCTTAGAGAAATGCTCATCAGATGGCTCAGGGTCACTCAGTATCCCAGTGATTTATTCTGCTTTTTCTTTCAAAGCTGATGCTTCCCAGCTTGGCTGGTCTCCCTCTGCCTGCAGATTTCTTCCTCTTTGACCATGTGCAGAACTGTGAGCACAAAGCAATGCAAGTCCACCAGCTTCAGCTTGCCCCTGTGTTCTCCTTTCCCCAACCATACTTTCATCAGCCTGTCTTTCATAAGTGCCAGCCTATAGATATGTCAGCAAAGTACCTTCTGTCAGGCATATGAGAGAGAAACATACAGTGTTATTCTGGGATTGTCCTAAATAAATTAATGGATTGTGTAATTTAGCTATTCCTTGCCACCTGTACCATGCAACTCTTAGAACAATCTTAAGCAATTTCTTAGCACTCTTAATAAAAATCTTTGGTTTCCATTCTGTTATACAAGATGCAGGTAGTTAGCCTGCATGTTGTTCTTAAGCAGAATACAGGAGCAGATTGCTCTGCCCGTAATCTGCTTATTCCCACTTGAGCAAAAGTCTAGACTCCCTTCCCCCAGTCTCAAATTATTCCCATCAGGTAGCAGCCTCAGGATTTGTTGAGGCCCTGAGTGGTCCTGTTCTGTGCTGTTTGATGTACTGTATCATACAGTGTCTCCAAAACTAGATACTGATGTCTTCCTGGCTTGCTTTACTTGCAGAGACCATGAGCTCTTTGTCTGAATCTGTCATTGAGACTGATAAAGATTTCTAATGGGTTTCTCTTATTTCTTCACAAGGTTTTTATTTGACAACTTGTCTCTTTTTCCCTCACCCCTTATAGTGAGCTGGACTATTACGACTCTCCCAGTGTCAATGCCAGGTGCCAGAAGATCTGTGATCAGTGGGATAATCTGGGTGCCCTAACCCAGAAACGTAGAGAAGCCTTGGAGGTGAGACATGTTAGAGGTTAGATCTTTGGGATTACATGGGTAGGTCATTTGTGGGAAGCAAGCTGCAGTGGGAACAAGCAATTTCAGATCACTTGTGACCTCCTAGAATATCCTTGACTGTAAACAAGGGCTATATTTCAGTATATTTAGCCTATTTTTCTTCTTCCAGCCCAATTATAGTGCCGTTTGCTTGCTCAGGCTATTGATTTATTTCTACTTTTTTCTGTTTTGTAATCTCATTCTTCTTGAAAAGACCATGCTTGTTTTATTTCAAAGGACCTCAGATTTATTTTATTTCCCTCAGAGGAAAAAATTCTGTCCTGTGTAATCTATAACAGCAGAGATATTTTACTGTAGTGCCATCTTGAAAGCACCAGGGAGGTCTGAAAGGAAGGAGCAGCTCAGACAACCCATATGTCTGTGATTATTCTTTTCTAACCATCTTTCCTGATTTTCTTTCTCTTTCTTTGTGCATATCCAGAGGACAGAGAAGCTACTGGAAACAATTGATCAGCTGTACCTGGAATATGCCAAACGAGCTGCCCCTTTCAATAACTGGATGGAAGGGGCCATGGAGGACCTGCAGGACACATTCATTGTTCACACCATTGAGGAGATCCAGGTACAGAGCAGTCATATGCACCAGTTAGTCTGGGACAGAAAGAAGTTGGAGGTCTCCTGAATTCCTAGTGGTGGCAAATTTGTAGGTCATGTTTTGGTACTTCTGCTCTGTTGAGTGAGCCTTACCAAGAGAAACAAAAATGAGTGTGTTTTTCATTGATTTCCTCCAAAAACCTGGATCTGAATAGGTATGAAACTGACTCACACCATCCTGGCTGGACACAGAGAACTGAAAGTAGATTTTTCAGTGTAACTCCAGAGTTGTATTGATGGTACCCCGAAAACAGAATCTTTTAGGGTCTTGTGGACTTTTTCTTTACCCACGTTAGCAAAGTTTAGGGCTGCTTACAGGGTCTGCAGGTCACTTCTCCCACGTAATGTCACATCCAGGTCATCTGGTCTTACCTGACAGGATATGCTGTGAGGGCAGTTGTTGAGCTGCCAACTGGTTTTTGATGCTGAGCACAAGAAAAATCCAAGTTGTCTACTTTGGTGCTGAATTACCTTGCCTCCTGCAAGACAACAAAGACAGTATCTCAGTTTTTCTCTTTCTGAATGGGTGTTAGCAAAGCAACTTGAGGTATCTACGTGTAATTTTCAGACCTTAGCAGGAATTACTCCTTCCTGGGTTGCATTTTTCCCACTTGATGGGCTCATGAAAAGAATCCAAGTCAGCTCTGCCAGAATGGCTGACAGTAGTGTGTAACCATCAGTGAGGCAGCGAATGTGGGGGACCGATAGGGAACACTATGCAGCCAGGGCATCAGAGGGGTAGTAACATAGTTACTGAGCTGCTATTTGTTTGTTTCACCCTTCCCTTCTGGACAAAGAGGTTCATTAAGTCTTTCATAATGCAGAACAAATCTAAACAGTATTTAAGACACTTTCATCATCAATTTGTGACTCTGCAGTATTTTTCCCAGCCTCCCCAACTTGTATTACATCCCCATGGCCACTGCAGCAGCTGCAAAGTAATGAGTCACCATGTAAGGCAGAAATTTTACAAAACGTAGTTAGAGCGTGTGTGTTGTGAGAGAGAGCAGTCAATCATGTGGTTTACTTTCATTCCCTCTTCTGTCCACACTGTTCCCTCGGTTATCCCTGCACACACCTCTGT
>NW_008688763.1:0-19183 GCF_000695815.1 Acanthisitta chloris | reverse complement strand
GCTTCCCTAGACTTGATCTTCTAGGCTTCTGGGATGAAGTACCTTAATGGCCCTCAGAAGCAGTGGGAGATGAGCCATGACCAACTGACTTGTCAGCTGTCCACAAGCTACCAGCAATCATGTCCCAACCATTGGTCCTTGGAGCACAGCCTGGGCACTGCAGCAAGACAGGGAGCAGAAAGGGCCTGTTGTGCTCAGGGAGAAGGAGCTGTTTTCCAGCAGCAGGAGCATTTGTTGCCTGTGCAAGTTTGCTGTTGGCTAGAAGACCTTAACCTGGTTCAAACTGACTCTGATCAGACTGAATCTGACTCTTAGTACTCATCTGGAGTTACTTTGGGTATAGAACTCGTGCTACGTAGTGGGAGAAGAAAAACCTGGTGCATTTAAACTAGTGAGACATGGCTGTTTTATAGTAATGCTACTAGTCAGATGATCTTCCCAAAGGGGCTGACAGGCAGTCACTTAGCAGTGTTGGAGAAATAGTTCCCCTAAGTTATAAACCAGAATTATTCCACCATTTTTTGGTATGTGCTCTCTGTCACTGGTTGACAGAGGAAAAACAAGACTTCACATCATTTAACTACAAAAACATCCCATTTAGTGATGCTGAGAGAACTTGAAAAGTGTAATCGATTAGCCTGCTTTGTATCCTGGGAATATGTAAGCTTTTGCAGTCAGTTCTGCTGGGATACATTTGCTGAAGAGGCTATTCTGTAAGTAATGCTCTTACCTTCTCTTTGCTGCTGCCTTTCTTCTGCAGGGATTGACCACAGCTCATGAACAGTTCAAAGCCACGTTGCCAGATGCTGACAAGGAGCGACAGGCCATCCTGGGAATCCACAATGAAGTCTCAAAGATTGTCCAGACATACCATGTCAACATGGCAGGAACGAATCCTTACACTACAATCACCCCACATGAGATCAATGGCAAATGGGAGCATGTGAGTTATTTCCAACCTTGCAAGTTAGTGGGGGAGAATGTCGCTGCTCAATGACTGAGACCCCAGGAAGTGAATTATTTACTCTGCAGTTACTGTCTCATGCTTGCTGCTGAGTTTTGTGGGGTTTTGTCATTTGCTTTTGGCTCAATTGCTGTGTGCTTGAAAAGTGGAAGAGATCTTTAATATAAATGCCCTAAGGTGTGTCTGACCCCTTTTACATGCTATTTTTAAATGAAAGATGCTAAATTTAAAAGCTTTGAGGCTTTTGGTCTTCAGCTGACGTACAAGTATATATGACATGTGATTTGGTATCCTTTTTTGCCATTCAGCCCTTCAGATGTTCTATCTCTGCAGCCAAATAGACTTTTCTTGTTGTAATCCTAAAAGAGCAGCTACTCTCCATACCAGCTGTGCTGGTGGTTCTTACTACCAAGCAAAACCACCAAAGTGAGATCTGAACTGAATCCTGCAACTCATTTAATGTGAGCCACCAAATACCCAAGTAGTGAATGGAGACTTCTTCTGGTCCTTCGGGGCCTGAGATGAGTTTGCAGTGTGCATCCTATAGCAGAGAGGATTCACGTTCCATGAGTTTGCCCACCATGTCTTAAACCATATGACTGCTTGTTTTCAGTGCAAACACCCACTCCTCCCTCTCTTGCCGCCGCTTCTACGCTTGCTGTACACATGCCCTTGTGTGTCCAAACCTCACACTTTGTTATTCTTTGCTGTAGGTGCGGCAACTGGTACCCAGAAGGGATCAAGCCCTGATGGAAGAACATGCTCGCCAGCAGCAAAACGAACGACTTCGTAAGCAGTTTGGTGCACAGGCCAATGTCATCGGACCCTGGATCCAGACCAAAATGGAGGTAGTGCTTTGCAAATTTTGAAACAGTTTTTTTTCCTCTGTCATCATCACTGATATTCTTATCCTTGGTCTTTCTTGACCACTGTCACAGCCATTCAGGTTACAGCAAGAGAAACATCATAGGAAATACAAAGAATCCCAAGACTGGTATCAGTTACTGAAGTGTTTGCGCTTTCCTTCCCCTAACTCTTTAGTACCGGATAAAAAGCATTACTTGTGATGGGGAATGCTGGTATTTTAAGATTTGTGTTTATATGCAGCAAGTTAAAAACCCTAGATCCAAGCCGTATTTTGTGTAATTGCTTTCACAGCAATGGTCTTTACGATACACATGGCAAAATAAATACAATTAGCATATCAAACAACTGCAGAGGAGACAGTTTTAAGGGACGTCTCTCTTTAGGTAAATTTTGAGTTAAAGTAATTGGAGCTGATGAAATGTTAAAATATGAAACTATTACTCATGGCAGGAGCAGGAGAGAAGAGAGTGATTACAGAAATATGTCTGTATGAAGGCACTAAGTGGCAAACACTACATCAGAAAAAGGTCTAGCTTGGTACATTACTAGCTTATGGACTACAGTTTTCTTTTGTATCCTTGTACTAGACACATGTGATTCACCTCACTTGGAAAATGTTCAGGGCTCTGCTAAAATTTTTGCTGACACTGTCTCAGCTCGTGTGAAGTAACTGTTCCATGAGAGAGTGAAATCACTGCAATAAATGTCAAGCATGTTGAGGCTTGTCCATTCAGTGGAGTCTTACCTCCTTCGTCTTTGCTAATGCAGGAGATTGGCCGCATTTCAATAGAGATGCATGGGACCCTGGAGGACCAGCTCAACCACTTGCGGCAGTACGAGAAAAGCATTGTGAATTACAAACCAAAGATTGACCAGTTGGAAGGAGACCACCAACTGATCCAGGAAGCGCTTATCTTTGACAATAAGCACACCAACTACACTATGGAGGTAAATGTTTTGGCAGTAGATTAGACAGCCTCATCTGCTGTGGTCAGTAGCATCAGCCTCATTGAGCTCTGGCAACATGTTGTGATTCTCAGGGAAATGGAGAGCTTGACAATGTGGCCAAGCATGCAACAACATGTCTCTGAATTTCATTTTTGCCTTGCTGTGCTTCGTGCCAACCCATTCTAACTTCCAAATATGGACAACAGAAACAACCTGAATGAGATCAACAGTATTGCTTGAAAAATTGGCTGGTCCCATTTCTCGTGCCACCCGATTGTGGCAGCCTATTAGGTGTGATTAGAAAGCCCACAGGAGTGCTGATGATTTTAAGCTGCCACAGTCTGGCAGAAGAAAGTCCGACAAAGGTTTTTTAAGCTGGTGACTGGCTTTCTGTTGACAACGTGAGGTTTCTTGGGAGCAATCTGAGTTCAACATGAGTCCAGCAGAACACAGACAGGCTTTGAAACTTGTCCTTTGGTTTCTGGCCAGCTCTCCATTAAGCAACAGCAGAGGCAGTGGAGCACCAGCGTCTTCCAAGCACTGTGTTTTATTTATTTTCTTTTTTCGCTTAACTACATCCTAGAAGCACCGGGTTTGCTTTTCAGTTGTGTTAAAGGCCCCCAGTATGTTGCTCTGACTAGTCAGTGGAACTTTGCAATAGGACCAAGGCTTTCTTAAGACCAGGAATTGGCCTCTTCAGTATTATTTTTTCAGTCAGAGTTCAGATTTTAAACATCTGGTTGGCTCGCACTGCAAATGAAAATGAGGCTTCTCTGAGCAAATGGACTTCTGCCTTGGCCACCAGGATCATTTACTTGGAACAAGTAGCACATTTGATCCACTGGCCTCAGAGGCAGAAGAGCTGCTTCTCGATTTTAACGTTGTCCTGACTTCTTTTTCCAGCATATCCGAGTGGGCTGGGAGCAGTTACTAACAACAATTGCTAGAACCATCAATGAAGTGGAAAACCAGATTCTGACCCGTGATGCCAAAGGAATCAGCCAGGAACAGATGAATGAGTTCCGAGCTTCTTTCAACCATTTTGACAGGGTAAGTCCAGTGCTGGCTGCAGCTTGGTAAGCTACAGGCTTCCATGTAGATTGCATAGTGCAATAAAAACCAGTCACTGTGATAAAATGAGGTCAATAGAAGATGTTTCATTCTTAAAAGTGGAGCCTGTGGAGCAGTCCTTTCTGTGAAGGCTGCTAAGTGGTCATTAGCCTGGAAGAAATATTTCTTCACAGGAGACTGCTAAGTTTCCTGGTAAAGCTAAAGTCTAGAAAGATTCAAAGTCTTTTTTAGGTAATTAGACTTTTACCCCATTTTCTCCAGAGAGCAGATTATCATCTTGATTTATAAAATTCTTTGGACCATCTCCCCTCTGACATACCATCTCATAAACATGTATTGAAGAAACCAGTGTTGCTCTTGTATGAATCAAAGGGGACGGTCTATACTTGCCATAGCATTGCATGACATACCCTGATAGAAAGCCTGCCTTGCCTTACTGTGGAAATACATGCCAAGGCACTGGGTGCAATAACAAAAGAATTCCTTAAAGGAAATTTTCCTCCCCTCAATTTGCCAGCCTGTCTGCAGCTTTTCCTTCTACAATCTAAATCACAAAGGTGTCATGCAGGGAAGCAGAGACAGCAGCCCAAGCCTAAAACCAACTTGTGTACCACCCAGACTGTTTGAAAGGTCTCTAGAAAACAGCGTTGCAGCCTGCTCTCAGAGATTGGCAACACTTTCAAATTGCTGAACACTGGCTATTTTAGCCTGTCTCTAGCTGTCTAATAAAAATAAACCATGGCTTCTTTTCCTTGGGAGAGGGACCCATAAAGCCCTGTAGATTTTGTATTTTGACCTTCGTATCATTTGTCCGTTCCTTCACAACAGTCTGAATGATAATGCAGAGATAGCATGGGTTTCCCACCTTCAACTTTCTATTAATTTATGAAGGCTTAGCATTGACTCCAAAAGTTGATTGTTTTTTTTTTGAGGAAAGTTGCTTGAAATTGGCCTCACCATCCTGTCTGTAGCTTCCTTGATCTGGCCAGAGATGGTGGCAGAAGCCAGGGACTCTTCAGTGCTGAGCTGAAATTCTGTAGGGTGGATGGAAATTCTTGGCTCCTGTAGTAGCTTGTGTGTTGTTTGATGGGTACATCCAAACACTGGGGGAGTGGGCAATGAGCAAAGGGAAGAGCAGCTGCCAAGCCACGTTGTGCTGCACTGTATGTCTGTGCTGTTTGCAGAGCTGAGCACTTGAAATAGCTTTGCCAGGCAAAGCTCCACCTCATGTGCAGGTCTCGTAAATACAGCCATAACGCTGCTCCCCTGAGCTTCAGCTGTTTTCCTTTGTTCCTGGGATGCCCTGACAGCCAAACATACCTGCCTTCACCTACTTCCTTAGTGGAACTTTTGACTGTAAGATTAAGGCAATGCTTCCCACTGCCTCTGCCTGCTTACCTGCACTCGGGGTTACTAGTGAAACACTGGGCTTCTGACACTGGATAACAAGCAGTGATGCAAGTAATTCACTTGGGAGATTGAGATCTTGAGGCTTCTGAGCATCGACTGTTTTTGTCATTCAAATGCTCTGAAGATGTGATGAGCTCTCTGAGAAGGAACTGTTCCAAGAGCATTTTTAGCACATCCTGAAATGTCATTGTGATATCTAATGTTGTGCACTTTTTATTTTTCTTCCCTGTCTTTCTATCTGCATGTCATTCTTCCTCTCCATCTCTCCTCACCCACTGCATGGTGCACCTGTTTGTTGTCCTTTCACCTCCCTTTGATCTCCTCTGTGTGTCCCTTCCTTCTGCTCCACACCGTCACCCCACTGGCACTGCATGTCCTGCTGCCTGGCACACCGCATAACCAGGACCACTCCGGCACACTTGGCCCTGAGGAATTCAAAGCCTGTCTCATCAGCTTGGGTTACGATATTGGAAACGATGCACAGGTACTGAATGCTAGTGGTGAATGCAGTCAGATATTAAACTGTGAAAAAATAACAGTTTTTTCCTTTCTTTTCTTGTTTGTCTTAATCCATTTGTCATTGTTCCTGTGTTTGACTATATATGCATTACTTTTCTATACTACTTCCTCTCTAAATGTACTTTGGTATCTATTCCTTTTTAATTTCCTAATTTCTTACTTGGGAGAATTCTTTTTATGTCTTCAAACTATTCCATTTACTTCTGTGTCACTTAAAACTCTTTTCCTTGTCCATCCCTCGATCTGTCTTGCTTTATATCTTCATTCCTTTTCTTTATCATCAATATGTTCCTTGTGTGTAAACTATTCTATGTCCAAAACCACCTTTGCTTCTTCGTGGTTTCACAAACTACCTTTCCTCTGTTGTTTTTCATTGTCCTGTAAATTCTTCCTTCCATTTTCTCCCCCCTTAAACTCATTCTTTGTAACATCTCCTGTGGGTTCATGTCTCCCTGGACTGGTGTCCCTTTTCTCTCTTGGCTCTTTCCATCTTTGCGTCATTCCCTGTAGAAGAAGACTGGTATGATGGATTGTGAAGATTTCCGAGCCTGCCTTATCTCCATGGGTTACAATATGGTAATGTAGAGCCCTCTGTCACTCCTGTTCAAGGTGATTCTTGTAGGCACCTTCAAAATTAAAGGGACAGTATGTAGTGAATCAAGGTAAATATTTTCCAGAATTATCAGCAGTGGATGTTAAATCTAGTTTTAGTTGTACATGTAAAATTCTTGTCTCACAGTGGTAGCTAAAGGTAAAAAAATTGAAATTGTCTAATTCCTGTGTTTCAAATAAAAATTGTATTTATCAAACTATATAGCTACCAGTGGAAGAAACACTAAACTTCCTCATATCGGTACCTGCAGTCTGCACAGCATACACAACCTTCCCCAGCCCTGTGTATCAGTTGAACTCATAAGAAATATTCATGCCTCATTTCTGAATACACTCAAAATGCTGCTCCTCTCATTTCTACCATTTGCTTCACATCTCCTTTCCTGTACAAGTAAGTTAGTTCAAGTTCCAGTCATTCTTCCCATAGCTTTTCCCTCACCACAGTACCTGCGCATTCATGTGACACTTTGAGAAGCATGACAGCTAATAGGAAGAGCTTCATTAAAGACTGATGCTCACCAAAGGGCAGGAGAAGAGCATAGTGTAAATATATTCATCTGCACTCTCAGTGTCTTCCTTCCTGATATCAGGCAAAGCAGTGTTTAATCACCTTACTCATCAGCCCAGTGTAAACACAGATTCTTTAGTGTAGCATGCTGAGACACGGTAACATTTGATCAGGCATCTTAATTACTCTTGAAGGTATACTGTTCTAGATGAGTTAAAAGAGCCTGTTCTCAGGAGAAGACTTGGCTCTACTCCCTCCTCCCCCTTACCTGGGGAGGAAGGAGTCCCAGAGATGAAAATAGATGATTTTTTGGTTTATATGCGAAAAGAAATACAGGAAACTACACAACAAGGTTTTGTGTCTGTAACAAAACTTCTCTGTAGGATCTTTCCCATAAAGACTGCTTCCCTGGGCCACTCTAGATATCCTTCTTTCCAAAGCCTGCCTGGTAAAGGCTAAGTAAGATATTATGAAATACCCGAGAGACATTTCTTCTGGTGGTCTCTGTTGTAGTAAATGAAAGCAAAAGGATTTGAGGAGTGCAGATCTTCAAATACTGCTGCAGACATCTGGCACAACATGAATTAGAGATATGTGTCTTCCTCTGAAGTCTGTGTGGTATTGTTCCCTGATAGGAACGTTGTCCTAAAGCTAGATGGAGCTGGATGTTACGCTAGGGCACAGCTGAGAATATTTTATTCCAAAGGACAAATGAGTGGGAAGCATTTGTACACAACAGCAAGCTAAAAAATAACATCCTGATTAAAAAACAAGGAAACAAACAGAGGTGATTTCTATTTGGCTTTGTTTTTCTAGCTATGAGATGTGCTGCTGAACAGTTTCTCCTCACTTTTGTAGCACTGCTGCCCAAATGTCCAGGCTTACATGACTCTGTTGTTCTCCAGGGAGAGGCAGAGTTTGCCCGCATCATGAGCATCGTCGACCCTAACCGTTTGGGCGTGGTGACCTTCCAGGCCTTCATCGACTTCATGTCCAGGGAAACAGCAGATACAGATACTGCTGACCAGGTTATGGCTTCCTTCAAGATCCTGGCTGGAGATAAGGTGAGGCTCCACACCTTCCTTTCCTGCATCTGCATGGCTCCTTGTCTCTGAATGAAAGTGTCAAGAGAAACACTCTCTAGCATGGAGTGTATTTTCACAGAAACGTCGTGCAGTGCTGGTGGAGTGCAAGGTTAAAGTGTGGGTTAATGAGCAGCCTGCCAAGGCACTCCAAAGTCCTGTTCAGCTGTGAGTCAGAACTTTGCTGCCCACTCTTGCTTTAAAATTTTAATTAAGAGCTTAGTCGTGATTTGTTATTTAAAAATGGAGAAATTCAACAGAGGATTCTTGATTAGCCTTGAAAAACTGATTTAATTACTGACAGCTGTAAACTTGAGATGACCTTTCTCAGATATACATGTGTCACTATCAGTTGTCATACATTCAATAGTAGATTTTCATTGAGGATATGCTGTATCTGCAAGAGGAGCAATCTTAGACATTGGTCAAAAGTAGGAAAACTCAAGGGATGATATGAAAAGTGTTAATTTTCTGAATTGACATCATCAGTGGAAGCAGCTGATAAAAAAAGTGTAATCTTATTTTTCTTATATAACAATGCCCACTAATCTTTGATGTAACTGAACAAATATGTACATATAATATTAACATATCTCTATATTTGCTAATGATTTTATTCATTCCACTCGAAATGTTGGGTACCGTTTCTCAGATTGTAACGAGTTATCCTTAAATCCAGTACTGGTTTCCGTGTTTCACTAAGAAACTTGTCATAATTGTCATGTAGAAACCTACAATACCTGTCCTTTAGGCATCGACCTGAGTGAAGCCAGTTCTATTGTCTTTCAAGGCCTGAAAATTCCACGTAATTCAGATAAGCTAATCACTGAATAAACAGGTACTTTGGGATGCAGTATTACTTATTAACTCATTTACTCTGTACAGTATGTTAAATATGTTCAATATGTTCTTGTGACTATAACATGAATCAGACAGTATTTTATTATGAAGGATAAAACCTCTTATCCCAGTCATTAAACGGAAAGGCAGGGGGAAAAAAAAAAGTCAGTGGAGAGAGAGAAGTATTGTGTGAAACCTGAACCATTGTTCAGACACTGTGAATGCCCATGAGTCAGTTAGCTAAAGACAACATACTGATTAGCAAACAGGCAGCTACTGTTACCTACTGCATGGAGAGAAGCCAAGCTGCCTCAGCGCAGCACAGTGAGTCTCCAGAAGCTGAATTTACATAAGATGTTTTACTTGTGTATTAAAAATGTCTGCAGTGAAAGGCAAGGATTATTGCTGGAACTGTGGAAGCAGTACGAAGTGTTTGCTTGTCTGCCAGTGCCACCAGCAAGAGCTAGTGGGAATGGCTCCTTTCCTTGCCCTGAAGAGAGGGAACGGCAACTCTCAAGCAGCACAAGCAACTGTTACCTCCTGCCAGTGAGGGACAGCATCCAACTTAAATTTCTGCTTCCCCCCTTTTGCTTTCAGGAGGACCTCTCTGGCAACAGGCACAGAGGTGCCACAGGAAGGCACAGTCTTACACTAACAACTTACCTTATGTACCTTGAGGTCTTTTCTTTAGGTGTGCCACCATCTCTCCTGCAAAAACAAACCTTCTCCCTGTTGTAAAAACCATTTCCTTTGCCAAACAGGAAGGAGTGAGTGTGTGTCTTCCCCAGGCATAAGTCCTGAGAGCTCCCTGTGTGGGTGTAGAGCGCCAGTCTAGTTCTTGCAGTCCTGTCCCTGAGTGTTGCCTGCTGCCCTGGTGTGGGACAGGGGGTGGTTGTCCCCCGGGAGGAAAGTCAGTTTTCCGAAAGTAACGATTGCCTTATTGTTTGTCTTCATTGCAGAACTACATCACTGTGGATGAATTACGGCGGGAACTGCCTCCTGATCAAGCTGAATATTGCATTGCTAGAATGGCACCCTACACTGGCCGTGATGCTGTACCTGGTGCCCTGGACTACATGTCCTTCTCCACAGCGCTCTATGGCGAAAGTGACCTTTAACTTTCTTCTGTCCCACCACACGCTCCTTCCCCTCTCCCCCGTCCAACACGACCTTTCTATTTGCAAAGCAACCTCTGCTCCGCTCTTTTTTGTGTTTCCCTGTTTTGCTTCAGATAACAGATCACATTTTTGGGGGGGGGGGGGGAGGACATTGACACGGCACCGCCTACCTTGCCCTTGAAATAACAGTTTACAAAATTATTTTGTGCAAAAAAGTTATGTTTTAAAAAGAACAGACATATTTTATTATAGAAAAAGGTATTTTTCTCCACCAGATTGAACCTTAAAAAGAAAATGTTAAAATATTGCACCAAATATTTTTTGTTGTGACATAGAAAGTCAAGCACAATGTTACATTCCATCCTTTCCAAAAAGAACCAAACTATGACAAAACTCCACTTGTTCTGTTAACTATTACATTTGCGTATGTCTCTTACCACATTTATCTTGGGAGGGGGGAAGGCACACAAGTGCATGTGTTTGCTGGTTCACTCATTTCATGAAAATATTTTATGATAAACTTTTGAAATTGCTGTGTTTTCTAGGGAAAAAATAATGTACACAGCTCATGTTTTCATATTTAATTAAAAAATACAATACGCCTCCTATGTTTATCAGTGCACAACTTTTTTCATTGCTGAGAGTTGTCTGGTTTCAGAACACGAAGCTTGAGAGTTGGTAACTTTGATATTGCTTGTCACAAACCATATTAAAAATTTCTTGTGATAACAACTCTAGACTTTATTCATTTGTATAGTAAAATTGTTTAATCCTATTTAGTGAAAACGTCATGAAGAGAATCCCAAATTAATGTTTTTAATTAAAATGATGGTACTCTTAAAGGTATATTTACCTGCCCCCTAATAACCTTTTCATTCCTACTGAATGATGTTGGAATTTTCACAGCTTTATGCCTACTTTAAATCCCTGATACACCCACATCTCTAGGAACAATATTCTTGTTATTCCTTAAAAACCAGCACATAATTAGTTACTAGATCTGTACAAACAACAACTACCCTATCTTGAGCCATCTATGAAAAATTCATCTACTCTTCCATGCTCAGCATTGAATATCTCACTGGTTTTGATACCACATCTTCTGACATCAGAAATTCCACCTGAGATCTTTTTTTTTATTGGACATTCAAAAGAAACCAGCTTTCAGAACAAATCCTTTGGGACCTTTAGTGAGTCATAAAGTATACACATGCACGTGCCTGAAGATCAGTAAAGGGAAGTAGCTAATCCCTTCCCAGCCATCTCATATCCCACAACTTTTTTAGCAAACATGGAATTAGGAGAAAAAAATTGCATTACTGCTTCATGGGTGTGTTTCAGGTGAGTGTTTTATAGGTATAACCACACACCACTGTTTCTAGTCCCAATGGCAGTTTTTAGGTTGAAGTAACAACTGCAGGAGTGGTGAATTCATGGACAGGTTCACAAGGAGTTCCTGCAGCTCTCGGGAGCATCACTCTCTCTTCTCCAGCACAAAGCTAAGTCCTGAGGAAGGTATTGTACATGGTGGATTGGGGTTCAGCACAGCTTTCTGGTTTATTCCTGACCTTCAGTAGGACACAATAAAAATCACAGCAGTGTGTTGTGATGTAGCCCAACCTGACAGTGTCTGCATACCATATTTGGGAGGGGATGCTAATGTCTGCTACCACACTTCTTCCAGGAGACACCAAAGTCTGTGTTCTGTAGGATAATGAGTTTACAGGGTACATGCAAAGAAACACCATCTAGCTTCATACATAGACAAGGCCAAGCTGCAGTCACCACAGCTTGTCTTCAGAGGTTGAAGGAGAGACAGTTCATGTAACTTACCTATAATCATGTTGTTAATGAGGGCTGGAGTTCAGCTGAAGCTGAGCTTACTGTGTTGTAACCCCTGATACTGAGCAGCCTGGAGGGGTTGATATGAACTGTCAGTAATGTAGGACTTGCAGCCACATCAGTATTTAAGCCACTTGCAAGCTCCTCTTATAGGCTCATTTTCAGCTATGTCACTACCATGTTGTTACAAATGGGCCTCAAAGATACAGGATGCTAATTCCATTGCCATGTTTTAGTGTACATAGCATACGTTACCTGCCTGGAAGCTAAAACAGCAGAGAGGATAACTAGAAGCCTGAGCACATAATCTACATTGAAGTTTATCTCAGAGTATCCATCGTCCTTGCTTGGATAACCCCTTCCACAGTAGCTATTTGAGGTTCTTTGTGGGTTGTACCCACTCCCAGAAGAAGCAATCATACACAATTTTAATACTTTTAAAAAATGTAAACAATAAAACTGGGGAGATATATCTGTTTGGGTATTAAATGACCACTGTCTGGAGAAAGGATCCATGTTATTTTGAGAAAGGGCTGGAAAAAGAGCACAGTTGCACCTTGGGCCCAGGTCTGCTACCACTCTGAAAATGGAACCAAATTATTTCGGATGATCCTGGAGACAGCACTCTACAAGTCCAGGCTTGGAGACTCCAGATGTCTTTATAACAATATTTTACTGGGCTGTGGCAGTGTTGCACTCTGTGACCAGGTTTCACACAAAACCCCAGCCGGGTGTAAGTATTCCTACTTTTTTGAGACAGAAAGCAGGTGGCTCATCCCTGCTCACACCACAGATTGATTGGTGGCAGTGTGTGAGCTCCAGCCTCAGTAATGTTGCTCCATTGGCACCCCAGCACTGCATCCTTTGGTGAAGCTGAGGTGTCAACAGCACCAGAAAGGCCTTGTCTGTGCATCTGAGTAGTTGCATAGAGTTCAAAGTATTTGCCATAGGTGTGCCCAAAATACACTGGTATTCCTTTTCAGATGGCAGAGTCTCTGACAAACTGGCTTAGAGCTTATGTGACCTGGTCTTTCCCTCTAAGGCTGTAGATAAAGCCTTCCCATTCCCACCCCACACGAGGAGAAGTGCTAGGGCACAACATCACAGTCAGCTTCCTCATATGCAGCACAAGATTTATGTTGCAATTGGGTGGCCTAACAGTCTGTGGCAGTTAGAATGCTGAAATTTGAAAGTAGCTTTTGGTATTAGGCTCATGGTTTTGCAGCTAACATGCTGCTCTTTAGCCAAGTCCTGAGAGCCTTGATGAAATTCATCTCTGGAAGCAGCTGCTTGCAGCTCAGTGACTGCCCCTTCCTCTGCCAAAAACAGAAGTGGACAATTCACTTCAAATTCACACCTTCCATTCAGGGGCAAACCGTTTCTGTCAGTCTGCTATTGTCACTATTTTCAGGCATGGAAATTGAAATAATGCTTTTCCAAGAAATTAACCAAGAAATGCCTTTCATGACTGTATCTTTGGCTGCTAAGATGTCAGTACCTGCCTCAGGTTGATTGTCTGACAGTACAGGGGCAAAAGACACTTTAGTGCTCAGACAAAATGGGTCTGTCTTGCCTGCCAGAATGTCAACCACATTTCCAAAGGCCTCTCAAATCTATCTTGTGACTGTTGCATGTCTTCAGTGCTGCCAACATCTGGTTTGGAGCAGAGCCAGGAGTCTCAGAAGACAATAAAAGGAAACTGGTCTGCAACCCTGAATGAACTTGGTTTCAAAGAATTATTCATGTATCCATGGAGAATCCATCCAGACAAATCAGCCTGACTGGTCTTACCGTGGATCTAACGGAGAGGGCGAGGAATAAAGAGCGGGTGGGTGTTTGTAACAGCTGTGAAAAGGAACAGCTTGACTTTGTTAAGAAACCAAATACAGGTATAATTTTCATACCATAACAAGAAGATTCTTTGTACAACATTACTTGCACTACAGATACCAGGGTAGGACAGACTTTTTCCACCCCTGTGGTAGCCAAGTACAAAGAAGGCTTAATCCTGTTGAATTAATCAAGCTGCTGAGGTGACTGGCTACTGAAAGAGTTGCTCCTGTGTAAACCCTTAAAATCCATTGCATTAGCTCTAAGCTGCCGGGAAAGTCTTAGCATAATAAACAGATTAACAAAGGCTAGGGCATATCCTGATGAAAACAGGTAATCAGAACATTCCCCATCAGGCACTGAGAAAAAGTGTTCAGTGCTGCAGTCAGTAGAGAACTCGGCCATTGCGAAGGATGACGTTGGATGATTGCATCTTGTACAGGGAAGGCTATTTCAGGTAGATTTAAATCTCAGCAATTTAAAAATGCAAGGAGAAAAATAATCTTTTCTATATTCTGAAGACTTAGGGTCTCTATAGACTATATCTCACCAGTAAGATATGAAAATGGATTCCTCCCCTGTCTTTGGACACCATACAACAGTCAGGAAATAGTTTCTTGGTTTTGTACTCTGCTTTGATTTCTGGGATATACATGCATAAAAATATGTTGGCAGAAACTGTAGTACCTCCCATCTCTGTTTTATCTCTTCTCAACAAGTTTGTTTATACCTTCCTGCTATTAGCAGTTCACATCCTGGTGACGTGGCAAGCATTTGAGCAAAATATTGAGGACCTCTTGCTATCATCATACCTCAGTGACCCCAATCCTCACACTGTCTGGACAAGCATGATCTGTCACTACAGCCGTGGAAAACATCTGGTGTTATTCCCACTGTGCAGATAAAGAAGGCACATGGGGGGAAAGGGCTAGATGTCACTAGAAGGTAGAAATGCAAAGCCTGTATTTGCAACTGCAATCCAGTCTCTGTTCAGCTGCTGACCAAGTCTGGAGGTATCACTCACTAGGCTTTTCCCTGTTGCACCTAAACCTTCTCTGCATACCATGTTTCTGCTCTGGAGCGAGTCAGGAGTGGGCCATTGACACCACTGCACACCCAGTCCCCTGTGACAGTCCCCTGCGGGGCCTGAGCACTGCCCTCACAGCCAGCCTACATCACCAGGGTCCACAAATCTCACCCCGTGTACAAAGAGCAGCACAAACCAGCAAGACTGGCTGCTTCCTTTGCAAAGTCTGCATGTGGGATTGCCACACATTTGCTCCAGAAAAGCCTAAAATGTCTTCAGGTGTTACTCACACAAGTTCAACACTTCATTCTTCCACAGGATCCCCATCTCCCAGCCCTACAGCCTAACCAGTAGGAAGTCTAATAAACTGGACCAAGGAGCATGTCCCCAGCCCCACAATGTCTCTCTCTCTGAAACAAATAAACAATCAATAGAGGAGAACACATGAACCCATATCCTCATGGTTTAGGCGATCAGCTTCCAAAAGGAATGCTGCATTGCATTCCCTGACAGAGGTATTTTTTAGATATTTTCTATTAAACATTCTAAGGATAAAGTCCCTTAGGATGGAGAACAGGCCCTAACATGCCTCTCCCAGCACTCCAACCACTAGGTCTCTTGTTACAATTGCTGTCTCTCAGTTGTCTGCTCCATAGTGGCAGAATTTGAATGAGCAGAGCCTCCCTTCTCCACCACCACAGGCTCCCACAGGGCACTCTCCAAGTTAAAGCAAGAAATCCAGACATGATACTGTCAGACAAGGGAAAAAATGGGCAAAACAAACTGTAGTTACATGTCAATCTGAGGAAGATAAGTAAACATGGGTCTCCAGAGTAATGGGTATTTTAAACAATGGGCTATTTTACAAAATGTTGGTCTGAACACGTCTCTTGGCAGCTAAATAAAAGAACAAACCCTAGTCAGACCTCTCAAGGAACAGATGTTGGCACTCTTCTTTGAGACAAGTCCACGCTATGGATCCCAATTGGAACAAGGCTTTGGTCTTCCAGCTGCAGACAGATTCATTTGTACTGAGCAGGGGCAGGATGTTGACCTATATCTAGAGAGATGTTTCCTAGCAGCTTGCTCACTCTCTAGCACATGGGCATTTTTGGTCCCCAGATGTCCTGTTGTGCTGGTTTGAAAAGCAAACCGGTGAGAGACTCTGAGTCAGAAGTACAATTTAATATGAACAACACAACAAAACAACACAAATGCAACAGTACAAAAAAAAAAAATAACCTGACAGAGTCAGAAAGTAACCTGACAGAGTCAGAAAATAACCTGACACCCTGTCAGTCAGGGTGTTAGTAGTAGTCCGATTAAATGGTGCTGCAGTCCTCCTGGAGCGATGGGTTTGTTGGAGCAGTGATCCCACAGATCCGGTTCTCTCCTGAAGGTCCAGCAGCAGCTCCTGTCCTCTGGGAATCCAGCAGGCAAAGGGCTCCCTGTGCTGGTCCAAACCCAAGTTTATATCCCTGTGAGCATGTTTGGCTCCCCACCCCTGGGGTGAGTCACCTCACCATGGGACAAGGGATAAGGACCACTGGGAGGATGTGTCATGCATGGGCCCTTGACAGCCCGTTAATCAGAGACAGCCCCTGAGGGAGCCATCAGGATTGCCCTGAGGGAGGGACAAGGTGATAACGATCACTGCCCCACCTGCTTTAACAGCTTGTTAAAGCTATTATAATAGAATACATACCATGGATACCCCCCACACTGCAACCCAGGACAGCTGTACAATACTTAGCACTAGGTCTTGGATTGGATTTTTCCCAGATGGCTGGCACCTGTTAGGTGCTGCAGGGAAGGTAACTGAGTGGTTATTGTCTCCAGCCAAAAGTGTCTTGCCTGTGGTCCTCAGGGAGCTTCATGGTGGAGCAGTGAACTGGGCCCAGCTCTGATACATTCCAGTCTAAGCGCTGCAATCATCCTGCAAATATTTCAAACCTTTTCCCAGACCATCCCCCTAGTTCCTTAAATGCTGTTGTGGCCTGTGACTTTCCTTGTACAGATTTGCCTAAAACCAAGGACTACTTCAAACTGCAGGGTAAGAAAGAATTTTTCCACTTTCTTTATTATTAGGCACATTCAAACACCACAACCATCACTTTACCTCTCCTGCTACTTCTTACTTGAACAGGGCATAATATGAACCTGTGGTACTGAGCCACAGCACCCTGCTTTCTGTCACAGAGAAAATAAAATGTCTCCTTCAGGGAAGTGAGAAAGCAGTTCATTTACCCCAGCAATAAACAGATTGTTGTTTCTAAGTATCTTGATTCCAGATAAGTATTTATTTAAGCTTGTAGGTGTGCAGTCAGGGAGCTAACAGTTCCCAGTGGGCTTTCAGATGAGCTTCTGAGAGACCAATCTTCTTGTGCAGCCGAAATAACGAGGGAACTAAACCACAGCTTTATTGCTGAATTTGATTTTGCGCATGATAGCTTCCAGAAACACTCCCCGCACACTAGAGGCAATGCTGCAGATTCTCCTAATGATGTATTTCATGCCTTTTACCACCCGTGCAGAGTGTCCACAACCAAGAAAGGGAAAGCAGGACTCCGGCCTGGCTCAGGCACCACCAGAGCAGTCACAGCTGCATTCCAGATGCACAGCCGTTTTCTTCCCCACTGACATTATCCCAGAGGCTGCAGAAATAGAGGATAAAACTGGAAAAAAAAGCTTTAATTTGCCTTTCTAGCATGACTTATCTCCATTATTGCCAGTAACCCCAACCCGTATTACTCCCATACCATTCCAAGACTGCCACCTAAGGAACTTTTTTCTGCTTCTGAGCTTCTTAATGCAGCAGTTGAAGCGCACAGGCACACAGAGACTCCAGTGCTGCTCCTGTAATAGTCCAGCTCTGCCACCTGCACAGAATCTGCACAGAAAGTCACAGCATTGCCTTTTTGAGCATCCAGGACAGTCTCATCAAATTAATAAGTAAACAGCTTTACAACTGAAGATTGCATTAAAAGTGGTAAGACATATTTGCACCAGCTGCAGCTACACAACTTTTCTTCTTTAACCACAGTTACCTTAATTCAGCTGTCACATTCCTCCATTTTCTTACCAAGAAAGAGTTCACATCGCTTCCTTGCAGCAAAAGTCAACAGCACCCTCAGCTGCATTAGCCAGAGCACTGCTGAAGGGTCAAGGGAGGTGATCCTATCCCTCTACACAGTACTGTGAGTCCACACCTGGATATTGTGTCCACAAAAGAGACAGGGACTTACTGGAACAAGGCCAGCATAGGGCCACAAAGATGACTGCAGGACTGGAGCACCTCTCATATAAGGAGAGGCTGAGTGAGCTGGGATTGTTCAGCCTGGACAAGGCTGAATGTGTATCAATACCTGACGGGAGGGAATGAAGAGGAGGGAGCCAGACTCTTCCCAGTAGCATTCACTGACTATTGAAACCCATGACATTTCATCTGAACACAAGAAAACACTTTTTTTTACTCTAAGGGTGTTCAAACATTGGATCAGGTTGTCTGGAGAGGCTGTGGAGCCTCTGTCTGGGGAGGCCTTAAAAAGCTGACTGGACATGGTCCTGGGCAACCTTGCGGGATTGGACCAGGTGATCTCAAGAGGTCACTTCCAAACTAAATGATTTTGTTTATTATATGGATGTTGAGTGTATAGATTATCTCCATCCTAAGGAATAATTAGAGGGCAATAAATGTGAATGATGCCTGAATCTAACATACAATATCATAAATGTAACTCAGTTATTTACAATTTCATAAATGTAATTAAGACATTTAACTCCAAGTTAAAGCAAGAAATCCAGACATGATACTGTCAGACAAGGGGGAAAATGGGCAAAACAAACTGTAGTTACATGTCAAGTGTCTGGAGAGTGAAGATTTAATAACTTATGCTACATTGAAGAAAAGCGTAACCATTTTTATCTTGCTCATCATACTGTAAACTGTCATTAATCACACTGTAAGGATTCCATAAAACTAATATATCTCAAACACTGATAAACCAGGAAGATAGTGTGCTGTTTATGCATGGAAAAACTGCTTCTGCCTAGCCCCTCCAGACAAGCCTGGATCTTCACCAGCCACTTTTCCCCACCCAAGGCTTCCCCCTGGTGTCGGCGGCATTAACAGTGCTGCGGTTTTATCCAAAGCAGCGTAATTCTGTGTGCTGAAGAGAAGAAGGTGGGAGTAAGGGACCGGACACAGCACAGTTTGGTTGGCAGAACCGAGTTGCTGAGTGTTAACACTTCAGATTAATTCCTTGTACGTGAATTTGCTCCTTCACTTGCTAAGCGGAATTGGCACCCATTTCTTTTTTCACCATGTCTTAGTCAAAAGTCAGTCTCAGGCAGCTCCGTAGGAACGGGTTGCCCAGAGATGGAAGCGACTCCGACCTGGCAGGCCAGGCTGGGTGAGGCTCTGAGCAGCCCGGGCGGCGGGAGGTGTCCGTGCCCAGGGCAGAGGGGCTGGCGCAGATGCCTTTGGTGTCCCCTGCAGCGCGGAGCGCTCTGAGCCCCGCGCAGCGCCCTGGGCCCCGCGCAGCG
>NW_008688762.1:85615-85819 GCF_000695815.1 Acanthisitta chloris | reverse complement strand
CCCGCTGCCCCGCGGCGCCGCTCGCCTCTCCCGGGCGGCCCCTGCGGAGTTTTTCCCGGGGCGAGGCTGTCCCGGCGCTGTCCGGCTCCTCGGGCTGTCCCGGCGCAGGGAGGAAGTGACAAGTTTTGATGTTTGTGCTGTGGGTTTTGCTGTGGCTGGAATCCCCATAGTTTGGCTTGCCTAGTTTGGATAGTACCGCCGGAA